>NC_138941.1:11895120-12100120 GCF_965226115.1 Aulonocara stuartgranti
TCATATCCTGATCATCCAGACAGATTTGATGTTTGGGAACAGCTGCTGTGTAGAAATGGTCTGACTGGTCGCTGTTACTGGGAGGTCGAGTGGAGAGGAAGCGTTTATATATCAGTGAGTTACAGAAGCATCAGAAGGAAAAGAGACAGTGACTGTGAGTTTGGAGACAATGATCAGTCCTGGAGTCTGTGCTGCTCTCATGATGGTCCTCGTTATGTCAGGCACAATAACAGACTAACATCCATCTCCTCCTCCTCCTCCTCCTCCTCTGTCTCTAACAGAGCAGCAGTGTATGTGGACTGTCCTGCTGGCACTCTGTCCTTCTACAGAGTCTCCTCTGACACTCTGATCCACCTCCACACCTTCAACACCACATTCACTCAAACTCTTTATCCTGGGTTTATGTTTCTCTGGCCTCCTGGTGCCTCAGTGTCCCTGTGCTGAGTGGAGTGTAAAGAGTGTCTCCTGTTACAGAAACACTCTGACTGTTGAACAGATAGTTCAGTCTGTACATGTCTGTCTCTTTCACTCACAAACACGTTTTCAGATTCATGGATTCAATCAGTTGATGTTTGAAACTCTTCTAAATGATTCCTTGTAAACTTCTTCCTCTTCAGTCACAAACAAACAGGAAGTGATGTCACATGTGTTCCTGTCCACACAGCAGAATGAGTCTATTGCTGACAGTGATGTACAAACAGAGTGAGCATTTCTGAGGCCCAAAATAAACTGAGTAGTTCACTGAATGAACAATGGACTGTGAGCTCAGTTCCTTCATCATTAGTATGGATTATATATGTATATGTATTATATTAGTATCATATATATCAGGTGCTGCTGCTTTCAGTCATTGTGCAAATGTGCTGTTTGTAAGCTTGTAAAGCTGCAGTCAGCTGAGACTGAAGAAGTCACCTGATCAGTGAGCAAACGTTTCTGAAAACGTCCAGATGAACAGAATCAACCTTTTGGGATCAGCCAGCAATGCAGCATCATTGTTGTTCAGCTTCAGAGGTTTGCAGGAATGAACTGATGACCAGAAACAGCTGCAAAGTCCAAGAAAATACCAGCTGGAGTTCAGCTGCATTTGAAGAAGTCAAAGAAAAGTAAGGATGGCAAAGGGCGACGTTTTCTTCCAAAGAGCTGCAAACATGGTCGACGCCTCATTAGAAGAATCATCTGGACATTTGTGAGGAACTCTAACCAAGAAAGCAACGTCACACAGATCCAACAGACAGTTTCCATGACTGCAAGTGTTGAGTGGAAAAATGCTACATTGCATTATTGCATCCTCTCACCACAGGAGGCGCTGTTGGCACCACTGATTGCTGATCAGCTGTTCTCTGATGATCTGATTGATACTGTGAATAACGGGACTCACTGAACTCTGTGACACAGTGAAGATTACAGAGTTTAACTTCACCCTTTAAGACTGACCACAGAACCAAGTCCGCCAGAGCTTTTGTTATATTTTTACATGCTGTGGAGCCATTTGTGGGAGCATTTCAAGTTGCTATACATCAATACAACTGTTATAGCCCTAATTTTAATAATATGTGTGCATTAAGTCCATAGTAACTACATAAACTGCAAAAAAAACCTCTGCTCATCCATCTCTGTGTGTATCAGGATACATTTGGTTCATAATACACAGAAAAATCAGAGTTATTACCTGTAATAAATGTGAAAGATTCCTGCAGTGATAACCAGGCAGGACTGAAACACATCCAAGCTGTCACCACGGTAACAGCACCGTCCATCCACAGGTGAGGGGAGGAGCAAAAAGAGGGACTTTGACCATTTTATACTAAAAACACTCAACTAATGTTTCTAATATGAAACAAATAAGCCCACATTAATGTGAGCGTTTATTAAATAATAATAATGATGATTTCCTCCTGATCTCATTTCCACAGCAGAGAAAACTGTGGTGTATATTGAGGTGGAGGGTGTGGTCTGTGGCTCAGGTGTAGAGTGAGGGTGGGGTGCACCACAGCAGCATGCTGGGACTGCTGAGGGTGGAGGAGGGAGTGATGATGACATCAGAGCTGCAGCACAGAGACCAGTGAACACACAGTCTGTTCATCTTTGCATAGATACAATATACAGCACAATATTGAATGACAGACACGCTGTGGGAGCTTCCACAGATACACTGACGTCAGCATCCAGAGTCCTCCTGCTGCTCCCCCCTCAGAGCCCCGTGATCAGCACCAACACATTCAGTTAGATGACAGAGTCCAGCTGCAGCTAGAATCAGCTCCCCTCTGTGAACAACAGCACAGCGTCAGTGTTTCACACTCAGTGAAAGGAGGAAACAGCAGAAGAACACCATGTGTGCTACGTTTCCCAGGACACACTACAAACTGCACAAATACAGAGCAGCACGTGGAAGGACCTGGAGCTGCATTTACAGAGCTGCAGACAGCGTGATGTCCTGTATGGACAGGTGGAAGGAACCAAGTCCTCAGCTGGAACACTCGTGTTTGTCCACAGACAGGAAACACAGCAGGAAACTTCCTCACAGAAGTGCAGCTCATGGATAACACACTTCCTGTCAGTCAGAATGAGGCTGCAGCCAAACACAGAAAGGTGTTTTTGTCCAGATGAGCCCAGAGAAGAAACACGAGTGTTCACAGACATCAGAAGCTCAGAGAGGTGAAACATGAGGTTGGAGTCCTCGTCAGCATCCAGAAGAGCTGCTGTGAAACCCTGAGTACTCATGACAGACTCTGATGGCACAAACACATCATGATTCAAACAGAAAGACAAACATGGAGCTCCTGATCCTCCTACATGAGAACAAGCTGACATGAGCGCTGTGTCTGAGAGTGTCTCCCTGTCACAGTGACAATAACACAGCTGCTGCTCACAGTCATTAAACTGACCTGAGGTCAGCTGTGCTCCTTACATATGAACCATGTGACCTCACATCAGTGCTGTGGATGACTGTAGTCATAGAAGAGTAGAGCTGTAGCAGGTGGTGTGAGGAGGAGGTGGTGTATTCTAGTTAACGCAGTACTGAAACACTCCAGCAGAGGGCGCTGTTAAGTCCTTATTGTAACACAGTTACTGTGTGCAGTTAGACTTCATACATAATCTGCACTTATTTCCATCAGACATGCTGTCAGGAAATGATTGGTTTCTATTGATTCTACTTCCTGTTGACTCGTTTGATGACAGTGAAACAATCACAGCTGATTGTGTGATGATGTAAACTGTCACTGTTACATTCAGTGTGTGTGACATAATGTTAGTGCAGGCTGATAACAGCCTGGTTCTGTTAGAAACACATGAACGTGTCCATAGATCAGTGTGTGTTTAACATGAGAGCTTCAGCCCTGCTGATGTGTTAAATAAAGACATGCAGGAAAACTGATGAGACTCTGAAATAACTCTTTATATTTATAATGTAACTCTGCATCAAAAGAACAACAAAGGATCCCAGACAGGTTTCTGTGAACAAAGACCATTCTGATGTTTCTGTGTTTCTAACACTTTGACATTATTAGTAAACAGACTGCAGTGAGCAGCATTTATAAAGAGCTTCTATATAAAGATATGACAGCTGTTTGACAAGTTTATCACTTTGTGTTTGGACCTGATCAGTCCAGCTGTTTACTTGAAACATGTTCATTTACCTGTTCTGTTATATTCATGTTCTTGTCTCTGTTGAAAACACATTTTAATGTCCCTCAGATTTTTCTCCCAGATGAATAAATATAAAAATGACACAAACTGACTGCAGCTACTTTTTGTCCTTTCTGTCAAAAACCTTCATGTGACTCATGAGAGACACGTTTCAGCTGTTTGTGACAGATCAGAGGCCAACAAGTCATTTATAACACTTTCCATCATTGTTTAAAGTTCTCAGTGTTTCTGTGTTGCTGCGTATAGGATCTCCCAGCATCATCACTGTGCTGTCCAATCATTGTGTGCGAGGTTACCCTTATAGTGCGATGTGTGTTTGCACAAAGAGAAGCATGTGTGTCAAATATAAATAAGCACAGAACAGAAACAGCTGCTCGTTTCTTCTGTTTAGAGTCAAGTTAGTGTTTTGTGTCTTTGTTTGAGGCCTGATGTCGAGCAGAGGTGTGTGTAACTGCACTGCTCTGTTATATGTGTGAAGTGTGTGCTTCTCTTCAGCATCATCTTTGTCACTGCTGATTCCTTTGTGTCATCATGTGTTGAGAAGAGAGAACAGTTATAACGGAGGAGCAAAAGGAAGCCCTGAAATCTGCATCAACAAGGAAGTGTTGGCTCACCAGTGATCCCAGCAGAGCCACTGGTTTGGCTCCAGTTGTTCTAGATTCAATGATGTTGTTGCTACAGATACATGTCAGCATCTTTATTGAATTTTATATGAAGCAGAAATGGTGTCATTAGGAGAAGAAGAGGAGAACAAGTCCGGCGAGGAGGCAGCAGCTCTTAAAGATGAAACAGCAGCTCAGCCCTGAGCTCAGAGAGCTGCACATGAAAAAGCTCCTCAAGCAGATCCTGTCAGAGGTTTGTCATCAACAGGAGGAACTGTTCACATCATAGGATGAAGATGCTGTCAGCTGGATGAAGAAGGTTATTTAATGCAAACGTTCACACTGAAGTCAAATTGTTGTCGTGTTGAACAGATTCATGTACTGATCGTCTCCAGAATGTTAGAAGAGCTTCAATGAATCATTAGAAACAACTTACAGCTGCACAGCTGTGTCAAACACATCTGTGTGTCATTGTGGGATTGTTGTGTTTCTACATGTGACACACGTCTAAAACATGCACACAATCTGAACACAAACAGGGACTCATGTGTTCCCACAGCCAGATGCTGAGAGCCATTTCCTTGTAGTCCTGTGTCTACATACATGAACCATTAGATGTTATTGGAATGATTGTCAGCTCTGATAGTTTCATGTGTGTTTAGCTGGACGCTGTTTGATCCTCGACATGTTTAAAGGTGTCCAGTCCTGAGACACTGGGGCTGGAAACAGCTGTGATGTCATTGGACTGTCACACAGACAGAAGTGCATGAAGTGAGCAGCCGAGGAGCCGCTGATGTTTTGGATTCAACAGCATTTGAAAGGTCGACACAGACACATTTGCACACAGAAAGCTGAATCTGTCATATGCCACAGTGAACTCACTGTTCAGTGTTTTTCAGGAAGCTTCTTAACTGCCTCTGCTGCCAAACAAGCAGCTGATGTCCTTGAGAAGAAGCTGAAGAAGTCTTCAACAACAAATACAGGAAGTGGACTTTCAAATACTAGATTCACTTTAGACTCACAGAGAAATGACTCAACCAGCTGTGTTTGACTATATGAAAGGTCAGTGTGTGTCTGCACACAGACTGTTGTGTTGGACTGTTATTCAGTTGTCTGCTGAATGTTTTCAAATGTCTGCATCTCAGCTGTGATGAGGCTGGGGGTCATGGGAGGCCACCGTAGCAGCCTCTTCAACATCATGACATCATCATAAATGCTGCTGGACTGTCTGATGGGCTGACGGTGAAAAAGCCGTCGGGAAGGAAACAGAAGACATTTCAGAGGCTGCAGCAGATTTCTTTGATTCGGGGCCTTTTTCAGCTTTATTGGACAGAGCAGTGAAGATAAGTGACAGCAAAGCAGAGAGAAAGGGGGCGTGGCCCGGGTCAAAGCCAGGCCAGCTGCTCTCCACCTCGTGGCACATGGTCACCTGCTCATCCTAGTGAGCTCCACCAGCAGCCCTTTCACACACTTTACACTGTCAAACACTGTGTGTGGACCTCAGCTAACAACAGGCTACATTTAAGTCTGGACTACATGCTTTTATATTGTTTTTATTCCATCAGCAGCTCAACATCATGAGCAGCTTTGACATAAAGACATCAAACTCAAGCTGACTTTAAACTACTTTTAATACAGGGGCTCAAAAACAACAACATCTTTATTATATATCAGGACACAAAGTCATTTCATCTCAAAGGGAAACAGCTTTATTTGGAATAACCAGCACTATCAACTGGTTTGGGATCTCCACCAGTTTCATGTCTTTGCAGCTTCTCCAACAAAGTTCCTGTAAAATCAGCATGTTTGTCTTTATTGGTTTGATAGTGATTGATTATTCAGTCCCAATCTGCTGTCATCTAAAGAACAAAATGATGTTTCTATGAGTCACAAAGCTCCAGATGTTGTCGGCTTCACAAAGAAAACAAAGAACTTAAACACAAAGTGTTTGGAGCCAAAATGTTCCCAAGCTGCTCTTTTTGAAATGGCAGAGGTACAGTGGTGTCTAACAGCACACTGTGGAAGGCAAACATGTTATTGTTGGATGAAACTTCATGAATCCTTTGTAGATTTGAGCTGTTGGAGCCTTTCTTTTCTCTTCAGGTGTACAGATGCTGAGGAGGCAGGTGAAGCAGGTGGAGCTGTTGTGATGCTGGCAGAGGGTGTGTCTTAGTAACTCTGTGAGGCAGAACTGGATCCAACATTGTGGATGTGTTGATGTTGGAGCCATTAAGAGTCTCTGGCCACACTGTAGGATTTCCCTTTGATCCACTGTGGGGGCATTTTGGAGTCTGTCAGTGAAACTCTTCATGTTTGTGTTTGACTCCAGTTTATAGAAACAGAGAAATGTGTCATGCTTTTGTTCGGCCTCCACAAATACACACATTTGTTCATTGGTTGGACTTTTTGGAAGGAGACACATTGAAAACCATGTTAATAAGATCTTGTTGTTTCCTGTGGATCCGACACAGAGAGTGGACTTCAGACAGAAAGCGTGGAAGAGATTTTAGAGGCCGTGTGTGGCAACAGGAAGTTTCTGTGTGTTTGCTGATCTTACATGTGGAAAACAACACGTGATGTTTGTGAAGTTCTACAATGATCATTGTTCTCACAGCACTTTGAGTGGGAACAGTTCAAACTGGGAGTAGTGGGAGTTATTTACTGATTGAAACAAGCTGAATGTTTCTGTGACGATGAAGATCAGCAGCTCAGCTGATCAATGAACTGACATCTATCAGTCGTTTCATGAGATGAAGTCATCAGCAGACATTTGTTCTGACTGTGTGATGAATGTCAGAACGTCAGGGCTCTGCTTTAGTCACTGCTTGATGATCATTGGCTCATTGTTGAATCCAGGGCCCAGTCTGACCTCTGACCTTTGCTGCAGGTCTTCTGTGTTATCTCCACTTTCATGTCTGATCTTCTGCTGTATCGTCCAAAATAAACATCTGGATCATTTCCAACACTTCAGCAGATCTTTAGTTTGGGCAGTGCAGCACAGAATAACACATATTGTACTATACTGCCCACTTCCTGATCTTATTGGATCTGTGTGTGAGGTTGGTGAAGGAAACACATGTTTACTGAGTGAGTCGCTGCCATTAGGAACTAGTTTTTATATCACAGCCTGGAAATCACACAGGACCATTTCTGCAAGTGAAAAGTCGTCATTGGAGGAAAATGATTGTGTAGTTTGTGCGACTGAAGACTTGTCCCAACTACATGTGCTGCTGACCTTTGACCTTTCCTTTAGGTGCACAGAGGAGTCTGTGGAAACATCCAGAGCTGAGGCAGTGCTACAGATGCTTCAAATAAAGTGGTGTATTATCCATGTTTTCTATGGATCACATCCAGTATCCTCATCTAACGAGCCCCCTTTGTGTGGATTTTAGAGCCTCTGACTTTTGCTGTGTCTCATTTCAAGCACAAGAGCAAGAAGTGGATGAAGAAATGGGGCGAGTGGGGTCAGTGTGGTGCACGTCAGCTGTGCTCACACATGCTTTCACAAAGAACATGTGTGTTCATCGGCAGCATTAAGGCGCACTTTAGTCTTCATAATAATAAAGTATTCTGACTTTATTCTTCTGAATCCTCACAGTCATGTTGCAGCTCTGCTCTGCTTTAAGAAAATGTTCTACCAGGATGTTACTTTCCTAAACGTGTTCTCCAAATGTTCCAAAGACTTTGTTCTTGTCAGGGGTAGTGTCGTGGATGAGAGAAGGAGGACCCAAACGCTGGACTCACAGGCAGGTAGGTGAAGGTGGATGTTTATTGCCGAAGGAGTGAGCAAACAGTACAGAGGGAGGAAATGGCTGGCTGACTGAATGAATGAATGAATGACCAAAGGACTGACTGACTGAACATACAGACGACATAGACATCAGACGTACATCATCAATGACCCGACACTGAATGGGTAGAACAGAGGGCTTAAATACACAGACTGGTGATAATGATGATAATGAGAGAACGGTGAGTACACAGCTGAACATAATGAACTAATGATAATGGGAAGAGGACTGAACATAATGCACACAGACCAAGGCTAACACAATAAAACAGGAAGTGGAAAAGGCAGTAGATAAACAGTGAACGTGAACTGAAAATACTGGGTCACCGACCCAGGAACCCTGACAGTACCCCCCCCCCTTCAAAGGCCGGCACCCGACGGCCAAAAGAAAAAGAACCAGAACAGGGCGGGCGGAGGGGGCCCAGGACGGAGGGACGGAGTCCACACAGAGACAGTTCAGGTGGGTGGCCACGTGGCCCGAGGCCGAGACGAGACAGGTCAGGTGGGCGGCCACGTGGAAGGCAGCAGCGACCACTGAGCCGGTCCGGTAGGTGGCTGCGGCGGTCGAGACGAGACTGTTCCGGTGGACCGACCGTGCGGAAGGCAACGGCGGCGGCGAAGGAGACGACGGAGCAGTTCAGGGGGCCGACCGCGTGGAAGGCAGCGGCGGCTCTCCAGTGTTAGGCGTGCTGGCCACGGCCCGGTGGGCACAGGACCAGACGAGGCCGGCCCAGGCGACGACGGGGCCGGACCAGGCGAAGCACAGGCTGGAGCTGCAGCAGGTGAAACAAAAGCCAAAGTCGAGGCTGGGCCAGACGAGGACGAAGACTCTGAGGCTGGGCCAGACGAGGACGGAGGCTCTGAGGCTGGGCCAGACGAGGACGGAGGCTCTGAGGCTGGGCCAGACGAGGACGGAGGCTCTGAGGCTGGAGCCGGACCAGGCGGAGCAGAAGCAGAGGCCGACGCCAGACCAGGCGACGTTGAAGGCGATGCAGAGGCCGGGCCGGGCGTGGGTGCAGCTGAGGCAGAGGCCGGGCGTGGGTGCAGCTGAGGCAGAGGCCGGGCCGGGCGTGGGTGCAGCTGAGGCAGAGGCCGGGCCGGGCGTGGGTGCAGCTGAGGCAGAGGCCTGACCAGGCGAAGTTGAAGCCTCTGGCTGGAGACAGGCCGGGCCAGCGGGTGCGGAAACCCCTGGCTGAGGAGCGGCCGGGCCAGCGGGTGCGGAAACCCCTGGCTGAGAAGCAGGAGAGCTCACAGCTGGCTCTGGGTGCTGTGGCTGCAGGTCCGGGAACCGAACAGGATGGTGGACAGGCGACTGGGAAACAGGAGGCGACTGGACTGACTGGACAGGGGACTGAGCTACAGGAGGTGACTGGGGGACAGGAGCAGACTGGACTGACTGGACAGGGGACTGAGCTACAGGAGGTGACTGGAGGACAGGAGGGGACTGAGCTACAGGAGGTGACTGGACTAGAGGTGAGTGAACTGACTGGAGGGCAGCAGGAGACTGGACAGCAGGTGAGTGAACTGACTGAAGGGAAAGCTGAACAGCAGGTGAGGGAACTGACTGGAGGGAAAGCTGAACAGCAGGTGAGGGAACTGACTGGAGGGAAAGCTGAACAGCAGGTGAGGGAACTGACTGGAGTGGAGATGCTAAGGGAGGAACAGAGGCAGGCGTGGCTGACGACGGAGCTGAGGTTGGTGTGGCTGATGGCTGAGCTACAGACTGGGCTAGACAGGGAGATAAAGCTACAGCCTGGGCTAGTAAAGCTGGTGCCTGAGCAGGGGACACTTCAGCCAGCCTAACCAGGGATAAAGCTAGTGCGTGAAAGGCTGGATCAGGTGGTGGATGAAGTGGTGGACTGATTGGCTCTTCCGTGCTTCCAGAGCGTGAGGGCACTGGCTGGAGAGCCTCAGCTGAGTCTCTAGGGGGGTCAGGCCGGATCCTGGCCGCCCTCAGCCTAGGTGCTGGGACAGGCACGGGAGGTGGCTGGACACTAGTGATGTGACGTTCTGTATCGGGGCTTCGAAGCGTGTGTCGAGTAATGGAGGGGGCGTTTCCGCGAAGCGCGTATCGAGGCTTGCTTCATTTATGGGAGGAGCTGAAAATGATGACGTCCGAAGCCTCGCTGCCCGGCTGTACCACGTGACTGGTTCATGAAGCGGTTCGAACTTTGCCGCAAATAATCATTTTCCACACTGCCAGTATAAATATACACAGTACACTGCATCACTACACTATAGGTGTTTTACACACTCCTTTTGTTGTTGACATTTACAGGCTGTGTGCAAAATGCCACACTCTTCAAATTCATGCCAACTAATATTTTTACGTCCAGTAGGTGTCCTGCTAGAGCAAATGAAGCTTCAAGAAGCTTCGCGTTGGGGTGAACCAATTGGATGAAAAGCTTCAGTGCTTCATGAGGCTTCATCTGCCCATCACTACTGGACACCAGTCACCCCCACCCGAGGAACAGAGGTGGGTGTGGAGGTATACGGGGTCACAGCTGCCCTCGTCCTGGGTGCGGGCACAGGTGTGGGTGTCAGCTGACTGACAGGAGTGGAAATGATGACTGGGCGAGTGATACTGACAGGTCTATCTGGATTTATTCTGGTCCTTCTGCCACCACTATTTACAGTCTTTGACTGAACAGTCTTTGGGGGAGCAGAGCAGAAAAAATCTTCCCAGTCCACTTCATCCTCTAGGAGGGAAACATCCCATGAATCAGAAAAGAGTCTATTGTGTGTTTTAAGTGAATAATCAGATGGTGAGTGCGAAAAACAGTCACTGGAGCTCACCATCGGGAGTTGCTGGAAATAGTCCTTGTTATGGCGACGTGTGCGCCGCTTTCTCCGGGAAGAGGCAGTGGGCGGGGTACACAGCCGAGCCTCTGGCACGGGAGCCTCCATTGAGCCGAGGTGGGAGGCGGAGCCACCGTGCCATGGCGAGGTTGAAGGTCCGGTGAGTAAAATGGCTGGTGGGCGAGCGAGGAGCGGAGCAGCGGAAGAGCGAGCGGCCGAAGCCTGGCCTGTGACGCCCACTCTCCGCGGCGAATGCTCCGATGCAGGTGAGGCAGCAGGTGGAGGACCGCGGCGTCTCCGAGGCCCGCCCAGAGCCAGGCGAGTCCCCTCAAAGACGTGCTCCCTCTCTGAGAAGAGCCGCTGTTTCCACCTGAGCTTCTCCGCCCAAATGGAGAGCGCTACGTCCTGCCGCTCGAAAAGGTCCGAGTCCGCTGGGTCCACAACGCGTGGTCGGGTCATTGTGTCAGAGGTAGTGTCGTGGATGAGAGAAGGAGGACCCAAACGCTGGACTCACAGGCAGGTAGGTGAAGGTGGATGTTTATTGCCGAAGGAGCGAGCAAACAGTACAGAGGGAGGAAATGGCTGGCTGACTGAATGAATGAATGACCAAAGGACTGACTGACTGACTGACTGACTGAACATACAGACGACATAGACATCAGGCGTACATCATCAATGACCCGACACTGAATGGGTAGAACAGAGGGCTTAAATACACAGACTGGTGATAATGATGATAATGAGAGACCGGTGAGTACACAGCTGAACATAATGAACTAATGATAATGGGAAGAGGACTGAACATAATGCACACAGACCAAGGCTAACACAATAAAACAGGAAGTGGAAAAGGCAGTAGATAAACAGTGAACGTGAACTGAAAATACTGGGTCACCGACCCAGGAACCCTGACAGTTCTAAGTAGTTCTACATGATGAAACATCCACACTAAGTTTAAGAAGGACACACAAACACCATCTGTCCTTTCATCATGTGTACAAACGTGTTCAGATGTCAAATGTACCGTGAATGGATGCAAATGTGGATCGTTCCAATAAAATGAGACAGTTTTGTAAGTGGATCACAGTTTGAAGTTCATTGAAACCTATAAGAACATGTTATTCAAACCAATTTTATCCAACAGGAAGAAGCATCAGGGGAACAGGAAACATTCAAACATGTTTACTGTAAGAACTGCACAAAGGAAGGAAACACAATCCTACACACGAGCACTTTAAAATGGACATTTAGCTTTTCAAACATCAGGGAGCTGCAATAACAACACTGAGCCCATTCTGATCAGACTGAAAGATTTATAGAGATTTATCCATGTGCTGGAAAATGATTTGATATCAACATAGATGCAGATTAGCAGGAGCATTTTCTTCATATTGATTTAGAGTTCAGTACCAGGAATATGTAGAATTAACATCTGTGTGCATGATGAGTGATGAAAATTCAAAGTCAGGCTTTCAAAGGATGTCAGAATTGGTGTCTCTATCTGTGACTGTCCCAGAGGAACTTACCTGGGGGATTATTACAGATCTGTCTATATAGAAAGACTTGCATTGATTCACAGTGTACAATTCTTTCTAATCTATTAACATCTTCCTCCAAATCCTGTTTCTGCTGTTTAATGACATATGTCTGAATACAGACAGTGGAAAAATGTCAGTCCTAGTCTTACTGGATCTCAGTGCAGCATTTGATACAGTTGACCACAACATATTACTCAAACGACTGGAGAACTGGACAGGTCTTTCAGGAACTGTACTAAACTGGTTCAAAACATACTTAGAAAACAGGAAATACTTTGTATCAATAGGTAACTTCACATCTGAGCAGACAAGTATCACATGTGGAGTTCCCCAAGGTTCCATCTTGGGACCCTTTCTGTTTAACATTTACATGCTCCCACTGGCACAGATTATAAAGAACAACAAAATAAACTGTCATAGCTATGCAGATGACACACAAATATATATCACAATGTCACCAGGAGACCAAGGCCCCGTACAATTTTCTCCAGCTAAACAAAACAAAACTGAGGTAATAGTCTTTGGCGCCAAAGAAAAACGATTACAGGTCACCAGAGAACTTCAATCTATACATCTAAAAACCACAAACCAGGCGAGACATGTGGGTGTAGTGATGGATGCAGACCTAAACTTAGAAAAACACATTAAGACAATAACAAAATCAGCTTACTATCGCCTCAAGAATATATCAAGGATAAAAGATCTGATGTCTCAACAGGACCTGGAAAAACTAGTCCATGCATTCATCTTTAGTAGGCTTGATTACTGTAACAGCATCTTTACAGGTCTACCTAAAAAATCAGTCAGACAACTACAGCTCATTCAGAACTCTGCTGCTCGAGTCCTCACTAAGACCAAAAAAGTGGACCACATCAGTCCAGCTCTGAGGTCTTTACACTGGCTGCCTATCCGTCAGAGGATAGACTTTAAAGTTCTGATGCTGGCCTATAAAGCTCTGAATGGTTTAGGACCAAAATACATCAGTGACCTCCTGACCCAGTATGAACCTTCCAGATCACTCAGGTCATCTGGATCCGGTCTTTTATCAGTTCCCAGAGTCAGAACCAGACACGGAGAAGCTGCATTCAGCTTTTATGCTCCTTATATCTGGAACAAACTCCCAGAAAGCCTCAGATCAGCTGAAACACTCAGTTTATTTAAATCCAGGTTGAAGACTCACCTGTTCTCAGCTGCATTTGAATAAAGCACCAAATCCACACTTTTAAGCTTAAATTTCAAAACTTACATTTAACTACTGATTTTATCTACTGTTCTGATCTGTTTTGATTTTATATACTGTTTTGTTTGTTTGTTTGTTAATTAGTTAGTTTGTTTGCTTGTTTTAATCAATTTTAAATCATGCTTTTTATTTGTTCTTGTTTCTAATGTCTCTGTAAAGCACTTTGAATCACCTTGTTGTTGAATTGTGCTATACAAATAAACTTGCCTTGCCTTGCCATCAGAAGGGCTCAAACCTCCTGCTGTTTCTACTGGACCATAAATTCTACTTTATGATCATCTTCAAAAATAAAAACGTGAGTTTATTTGTGAACTCTGTGAAATGTGTCTGATGTTTAGTTTGAACCAATCCTGTGTCAGCTGCAGCCACATCATTGCCACACATACAAATGGGTGCGTTCCTGTTTAGACCTGCTGGCTGTCAATGGGCTTCATTCCATTTCAGACTGCCGGTGGTCGGCTGTGATCTAAACTCAACATGGCTCCTGTGTTAGAAGAGCCTCTGATTTTAAACTTTGCACATTTAATAGTTTCTTTCCAACACTGTGGAGCTACCAGCCCAGTATATGTAGCCACAGTAGATGGAGTTATCAAGCTGACTGACAAACATCAGGACTCATGTGATCCCTACATGTGGACCTTTCACAGATGGATCCAAGTGCAGATTCAACTCTGCATTACATTTGACTTCAGCTGTTACACGCTTTCTAGCTGTGTCACTTCCTGCTTTTTGGATCAGATAGTTTATTCATGTCCACAAATGTTTGGCTGCATGTTTGTATCATCTATATTTCCAGTCTTCATACAGCCGATATTTCATGTGAACTCCAACCTGCCAGCTGCCATCATGTTTTCAGGGTTCATTCAGTGTTGAAATGTAGGACAAACAGCAGCACATGTTCTCTAAATGTTTGCAGTCATTTTAAATGAAGCTGATTCTACATGAGACATTTTCCATATTTACTGTCTTTGAACAGAGAATAATAAAGCCATCAAACATATACAGGCTGTGCAAATACAAACTTCTGTGGTGCATTTGATGACCTGCAGAGGAGAACAAGTCGGGCTTTTCAGCCCTAACACAACCTCTTTGTTCTCAATACTACAAAACCTTCAAAGGCTGATATGCAAGTTTGCATGAATCACCAACACAGTTGTATTTGTTTCTAGTATAATTATAAATAAGCTGATCAGATATCTGCTGACTGATTAGATCCTGTATCTATTACAGATGAACTGGATATCACAGCGCATGTTGTTAATCCGTCATATCAAACTAAACCGTGTTGCTGGTGTAAATATCCTCCAATAAAGTCAGATGAGGGCTGCTGTTGCCAGGTAACGATGATGTCACACTGGATCTTCTGATCTTTAGCATCGTAGCGCTCGGAGTCTGATGTTGGCTCATGTGTTGTTAAACACCAACATGACGTTCTACTAGTCAAGGCCTCAGCTTATTATATACCTATTATATTCTAGTATCAAATACACAATTTTCAAATGGAGGCCTAATAACAGATTATATTGTTCTCTTCCAAGATGGTTGCTGGCATCCACCAGTAACCTTTCAAAACAAAATGTCTAATTTCACTGCATTGACAGTAGGTAAAGAATTAAACTGACATTACTCCTCCACTGAATCTACATAAATCAACAGTTAAATAATGTCAGTTCTTCCGTGTTCTCTGGAATCAATCACAGCAAAGAAATTAGACTGTTTCTTTTGAAAAATGTTGGGAAAGAACAAATCAAGATCAAAAATCAAGATTCAGTTAAACAACAATTATAACTAAACAATTTGAGATAATGTTAGTTTCCATTAACATTAAATTAGGTTACTGAATTGGCAAACACCTTCCTATTAACATTACCCATTTTACCCCAATAACTAAAGAAATTAGCACTTGCAGGTCAAAACCTTTATTCAAGAGATGCAAAAATAACATTGATACAGTGACTGTCAAAAATTACAGCACTGATCATACTGTGACATGTTGGTTCAAAACAGCACACTTAGAAATATTCAACGTTCCTTACTTCAACTGAATGAAACTGAAAACACCATTTCACACGACCCATATGGGATATTTAGACTGTATAACTGTTCACTCTACATCTCTTCACTAGTAAAAGAAAGAAAAAATACAAAGAGAAATTTAAAAATGCTGCCAAAGTATATGTCAGGTTGGGTATCAGACGCCACCTCTCTGGGGACACCTCAGGCCCTCCAAGGTTTGGAGGCCTATCTCCACCCACCACCACTTCCCCTGCCGGTGGCGGACTCCCTCAGGTGTCGGTGTGTTGGTGGTTCTTTGTGTCTGGGGGTGGGCGTCCGGGTGCACACCGGCTCACTCCTTGGCGGCCGCTTGTCGGGGCCTGGGGCCTGGGGCTCGCTCGGGCCCCTTTGGAGGTGGGGTGCCCCCGGCCTCTCGGCCTAGGGCTCGGTCACTCAGGCGCAGCTGGGGGCCGGCGGAGCTCACGGGCGCGTCACTGCAACTCCCCCTGACTTCTGCTCCGCGGCTGCTGGGCGAGCCCTCATCTGGGACTCTCCTCAGCTCTTACTGGGACAGTGGCGCGGCTGCCCTTCTGTTGGTCTTCCATGGTCTCTTGTGTTCTGGGGGCCTCTGGATGTCTGGAGTTTTGATCTCCTCCATACCTGCTTGATACCATAAAGGACGGGGCTGTGGCCCCCCCACACCCTCTAGCAGATCGTTACCAAAAAAACAAAAAAAAAACTCCTGGGTCACCTGTATGGAGAAAAAACAAACAAACAAACAAACAAACAAACAGAGGAGACAGCAAACAACAAAGAGCAACATAATAATAGAGAAAACAAAGCACCATCACAATAAACTAGCTAGTCATAGATATCAGTATTTACTAAGTAATAAACGATATTGTGCAGCACGCAAGATAGACAGCGCACAGTGTGCTTTGAGGCAGCAGCCAAGAAAGCTTTAGTCCGCGTCTGTGAATACCCATGTGTGCATACCTGTGTGGATCAGCATGCTTGCATTCCAAAGGTTTCTCCATGTAATGATCTGCTAGGGAGTGTGGGGGGGCCACAGCCCCGTCCTCCAGGGTGTGAAGCAGGTATGGAGGAGATCAAAACTCCAGACATCCAGAGGCCCCCAGAACACAAGAGACCATGGAAGACCAACAGAGGGGCAGCCGCGCCACTGTTCCAGAGTGTCCAGCTTCATGCCGACCACAGAGCTAGCCCTCCTGATCAGTTTCTCCAGCCTGGATGAGTCCTTCTTTGCTGTGCTGCTCCCCCAGCACACCACAGCATAGAAAAGTACTCCAGCAACCACCGACTGGTAAAACATCCTCAGGAGCTTCCTGCAGATGTTAAAAGACCTCAGCCTCCTGAGGAAGTACAGTCGGCTTTGGGCTTTTTTATACAGGTGCTCTGTGTTGCATGACCAGTCCAGTTTATTGTCCACCCACAGCCCGAGGTACTTGTACTTGTTGACCACCTCCACCTCCTCCCCCTCTATCTGAACCGGCAGTGGACCTGCTCTAGACCTCCCGAAGTCCACAACCAGTTCCTTAGTCTTTGAGGTGTTGAGTTGCAGGTGGTTTGTGTGACTCCATGCGACAAAGTTCCTCACCAGACTTCTGTACTCCTCTTCCTGATCATCCCAGATACACCCCATGATGGCTGTGTCGTCTGCAAACTTCTGAATGTGGCATAATTCAGAGTTGTAGCAGAAGTCAGAGGTGTACAGGGTGAAGAGAAGAGGGGACAGCACAGTTCCCTGTGGTGCTCCTGTGCTGCTGACCACTGTGTCAGACGTGATGTCCTTCAGCCTGACGTACTGTGGTCTGTCGGTGAGGTAGTCGGAGATCCAAGCCACCAGGCAGGGGTCCACCTCCATCCTGTTCAGTTTTTCCTGAAGCATACAGGGCCGGATGGTATTAAAGGCACTGGAAAAGTCAAGAAACAGTATCCTGACCGTGCCTTTTCCCCCATCCAGGTGTGAGTGGGCTCTGTGTAGGAGGTACAGGATGGCATCCTCCACTCCGACACCCGCCTTGTATGCAAACTGTAGTGGGTCCTGGGCATGTTGTACCTGTGGTCGGAGGAGGTTGAGGAAGAGCCGCTCTAGAGTCTTCATAAGATGTGACGTCAGTGCCACCGGTCGGAAGTCATTCAGCTCATTGGGCCGGTTCTTTTTGGGGACCGGGACGATGCAGGATGTCTTCCATAGGGTGGGCACTCTCCCCAGTCGCAGACTGAGGTTGAAGACTCGTTGTAGCGGCTCCCCAAGTTCAGCAGCACACGCCTTTAGCATCCTAGGACACACCTTGTCTGGGCCTGCTGCCTTTCTGGGGCGAAGCTTCCTCAGTTGTCTCCTGACCTGATCCACTGTGACACTGGGAGATGTTTGGGAAGAGGGGAGGGGGGGAGATGTCTTGCTGCTGAGAGAGGGATTGGAGGAGGGGGGTGTCATGGTGTCAGGAAGGGGGGAAGCGAGGGAGGTAGGAGAGTGGGGATTGGACTCTGTAGTGAAGGTGAGGGTGGGGGGGTTGTGGGCTGGTCAAACCTGTTGAAGAAGTTGTTGAGTTCGTTTGCCTTCTCCACAGTCCCCCCCACTGTGCTTTTCTTGGTGTTGTGGCCTGTGATGGTTTTCACACCATTCCAGACCTCCCTCATATTGTTCCTCTCCAACTTCTGCTCCACCTTCCTCCTGTAGGTGTCCTTTGCTTCCCTCAGGCAGCGTTTCACCTCCCGCTGTGCTGCCTTCATCTCCTCCTTCACTTTGCTCCTGAAAGCCTTCTTCTTCATGTTGAGGACAGCTTTGACTTCCTGTGTTACCCACGGTTTGTTATTAGGATAACACCGTACCGTCTTAGCAGGGGCGACCGTGTCCACACAAAAGTTGAGGTAGTCTGTAAGACAGTGTGTCGCCCCCTCTATGTCCTCACCATGTGGGCTCAGGAGCACATCCCAGTCTGTGGTGTCATAGCAGTCTCTCAGAGCATCCTCCTTTTCTGGGGTCCATCTCCGGATGGAGCGCGTTGTGACAGGCTGCCTTTGGACGAGGGGTGTGTATTGTGGCTGTAGGTAAACCAGGTTGTGGTCTGACTTCCCTAGTGGGGGGAGGGGGGTGGCTCTGTATGCATCTCTCACATTAGCATACAGTAGGTCAATTGTCCTGTTGCTCCTTGTGGGACAATTCACAAACTGGTGAAAAGCAGCCAGAGTAGAGTCCAGTGTGGCATGGTTAAAGTCTCCAGATATAATAATGAAAGCCTCGGGGTTTTGTGTCTGAAGTCTTGCTGTGACTGTGTGTATTTTCTCACAGGCAGCTGTTGCGTCGGCCCTCGGAGGGATGTAAACATACACACAGATCACATGACTGAACTCCCGAGGTAGATAATATGGCCGCAAGCTAACAGCTAGCAGCTCCAGGTCCGGACGGCATACCGAAACTTTAACGGAGACGTGTCCAGGGTTACAGTATCTGTTGTTAACGTAGACAATGAGTCCCCCACCTCTGCTTTTTCCGCTGGCCTGCGTGTCCCTATCGGCTCTCACGGGTGTGAAACCGCATAGGTCTACGTTAGCCTGCGGCGTTAGCTCAGTTAGCCACGTCTCCGTGAAGATAAACAAGCTGCACTCACGGTATAGTCTGTGGTTGTTCAGAGCGCACAGTTCATCAATCTTATTCTGTAACGAGTTCACGTTGCCCATGATCACTGTCGGGATTGATGGTTTGAATCGCCTCCGGTGATCCGCTCTCCTCGCTCCAGCTTTGCAGCCTCTGTAGCTCCTCTTTAGCTCGGCCGGGATGTTGTGTCGCATGCCGGTCTGTCCCTTTGTTTTTAGTGCCAGCAGCTCCGCTCTCGAATAGATGAAGGAACTGGTTCCAGAAGTTTTAAAAAGTGCATTATCCATCTTGTATCGCTATATCTAAGAGGTATAAGTAGAGGAAGGTGAAAAAAAAGTTTGAAAAGCCTAGTCTAAAAAGTTAAAGTTAACAAAAAGGTGCGGTGTTGCAGAGCTACTTGGAAAGGCTGCCGTCACTCCAGCGCCATCTTGATGATGTCATCTTGATGACTTGCATGCATAACAGTGAGCTTTCCTTGCAGGAGCAGTTTTGTCTTAGTTGTGAGCTTTTCTTGTACCGGACTCTGCGCCCTAATTTTAGTGTCAGACCACACATTCAGAGTATTCCATCAGAACCAACCACGACGCAAGAGGAACACTGATGACGTGCAACCCCATGACCCAATCTGGGGCAGTGATGTACCAGCGGAGTTCAAGTTGTGGACCACCAGACAGAAGGTCCTGCACTCACTGTTCCCATGGGTCGGAACTGGAAAAAACACGTTAAGAATTGAGACTCTTGACTACCGATTTGGACTTTTCCTGAACAGCTCAACAAAGATAAATAAGGCTCAGAATGAGGAAATCGACGCGATCAGAATAGTGGTCATGCAACACAGGGTAGCCCTGGACATGATTCTCGCTGAGAGAGGGGGCCTCTGTGTCTTATTCAACACCACTTGTTGCACCTATATCCCGGACAACGTGCACTCCTTGACCATGACCACCGCCCTAGACAAGTTGCGACAACTGAGTAATGCGCAGCAACAAGACTATGTCACGAACAATGAGGACTGGCTGACCTGGCTGCTGAGTGGCAGCTGGAAGACCCTCGTGATAAAAGGACTCGTACTGATAGGAGTTCTGCTTCTATTATTGTGCTTGTTTTCTACATGTATCCTACCATGCATAAGATCCATGATTGACAAAATGGTACAGGCCACAGTAATTACCTATGTTGGACTGCCACTAGAAGATGAATCGGATGAAGAAGATTTAGTATAGAAACACACACACACATACTGAATGATGCTACAATTGAAAATGTTATAAGCAAGTGATTGTTGGCTGATAATAAAGTATGATTAAGTGAAAAATATTAACATCAGGAGGGGATGTTAAAGAAGAAACGCTTTTATGAGTTTTATGTTGCATTAAAGTATATGTTCATATTTTACTCTTAATAGGAAAAGAACAAAATGTACTACTCGCTCTGTTTATAGAAAGAGGAAGTTCACCCTATGACATTTATACGAACTTAGACACACACACACACATATATGCAAAATTAGAGGAAACTGCTATGCTTGTTTCACCCTGCTATAAATAATAAACGACTACTGCAGCTCGGTGTGAGTCCTCTCTGAGCCCTCACCCGTGCAGCACGTTAACCGTCTCCAAGTGTCTCAGTGTTGTTTATTCACCTGTTTGATAACTGTAAATCTCTGACAAGAGTTTATTTATATCATCTTCACGTGAACACATTCAAGAACATCACAGATGAAGAAACATTAAAAACTTCCACACTACATGAAGCAAGAAAAATAGTTTATTCCTTTATGTAGAAAAAACAGAAACATCAAACATCACAACAGACTCTCTTTGAAAGAACTAAAAACCTTTGTTCTCATGGTCCAATCATGAGTGAACTCCCCGATGAAGCCTTGTGTGCTAAAACATGTCAGAGTTTTAAAGGTTAAACATGAGTTTCCAAAACGTTTTGCTGGAGAACAATGAACTATTTGACTGAGTTTCAATCATTTACAGACGAGCAAAACCAGGACAGAGAAAAAAGGACAAAACTGACTCAGTAAAAAACAGAAAAGAAGATCCCATGTAGATCTGTATTATGTAGAAGTTCAGCCCAGCAACCAGTTCAGTTCAACACAAGTTTAAATGATTCTATCTGAACTCTGTGGAGCCTGATCTCAAGCTTTTTGAGTCTGACACAGAAACCAGAGGATCTTTCTGTGTCTTCAGATTCACTGTGATCCAGTGATGGGAGTGATTTCAGCCCTGAGTGATCGCGCTGATGTTTGCACAGAGCAGACAATGAGGTGAATGTTTGGGCACATTGGTAACAGTGAAACAGTTTATTAGTAACGTGGGATCGTTTGTGTGCAGAGTATGAACTGAGATTCCTGAAGCTCTTGTCACACTGGTCACAGCTGTAGTTTCCTTCTATGTGTGTTCGTTCATGACTGTTACGATGACCTGAATGCGAGAAGCTTCTCTCACAGTGTCTGCACTTGTGTGGTTTCTCTCCTGTGTGGACTCGTTTGTGTGATTTAAGGTCCCTTGCAGTGGTGAAGGATGACCCACACTGATCACAGAGGTGCTTTTTAACCCCACTGTGAATCAGTTCATGTTGTTTTAACTCACTTGGTGTGGTGAAGCTTCTCCCACATTCTTTGCAGTATTTCAGTTTGTCTCCAGTGTGTCTACGTTGATGTGTTTTAAGGGCAGCTTGCCAACTGAAAGTTTTTCCACAGAGGTCACAATGAAAGTCTTTCCCACCACCACAGTGATGACAGGGTTGAGAACTGGATCCATCTGTGTCGCTCTGCTTCTAAACAAAGACACAAAGACAGTGTAAGTCAGTCCTTCAACATTTGTATCCTGAACGTCGCCTGAAATAAAGAGCATCTCTGCAGACGTCCAACTACATTTGACTGTTTCAGTTAACACACTCAGTTTACTGGGCTGCAATAACTACAATACTACCACCATAATACTACAGTAATACTAAAATCATAACTGAAAGGAAAATCTGAATAATCACTCAGAGCTGCTTTTCCATGCAGTAGAATTGCTAACATGCTAACACAGTTTAATGAGCAGAGTTGTTCCAAACAGTCAGGCTAAAATGACAAGATAACAATATAAATACATACCTCACAGTAGCTGCACTTGTAGAGTCTCTTTCTGGTGTGGATCTGTTGGTGTCGTCTCAGGTGACGTGGAGATTTAAAAGTCTTCTCACACAGGTCACATTGATAAGGTCTCTCCTCAGTGTGGGTAAACATGTGTCGTTGTAAGTCTGTGTGAGTTATAAACTCTTTGCCACACTGTTCACAGCAGTACACATCATGTCTGTTGTGAATGCGTAGGTGTGTATTTTGGCTCTCTCTCTGGCTGAAAGTTTTTCCACAGATGTCACAGCTGTACGCCTTAATTCCAGAGTGGGTAACTAGATGCCTCTGTAAGTGGCTACTGTTAGTAAAAGCTCTGCCACACTGATCACAGCTGTATGCCTTAATTCCAGAGTGGGTAACTAGATGACTCTGTAAGTGGCTACTTTGAGTAAAAGCTCTGCCACACTGATCACAGCTGTACGCTTTAACTCCACTGTGGATGAGTTGGTGTGTTTTTAGGTGACCCTTCAAGGAAAAAGACTTTCCACACAAGTCACAGCTGAACGGTCTCTCTCCAGTGTGGATGACCTGATGCTGTTTTAGTTTATCCCTCACAGTAAAACCCTTCCCACACTCGTCACAGCTGTATGGCTTAATTCCAGAGTGGGTAACTAGATGCCTCTGTAAGTTGCTACTTTGAGTAAAAGCTCTGCCACACTGATCACAGCTGTATGCCTTAATTCCAGAGTGGGTAACTAGATGACTCTGTAAGTGGCTACTGTGAGTAAAAGCTCTGCCACACTGATCACAGCTGTACGCTTTAACTCCACTGTGGATGAGTTGGTGTGTTTTTAGGTGACCCTTCAAGGAAAAAGACTTTCCACACAAGTCACAGCTGAACGGTCTCTCTCCAGTGTGGATGACCTGATGCTGTTTTAGTTTAGCCCTCACAGTAAAACCCTTCCCACACTCGTCACAGGTGTGTTTTTTCTCTCCCTTTCTTCTGTGAGGTTTGTCGGCCTCCTGAGAGCGCTGACTTCTGGCTCCATGTTGGTCCTGCAGTGACAGAGATACAAACAGAGGCAGTGAGTGAAATGCAGTCGTGGAACAAACTCAACCTTCAAACTCCATTAACACTAGTTTTAAACCTGAAGGTGGAGCGTGGCACCAAACACCTTAAAGGTCTCTTATCCCCACCTGCTGGTAGTTCTAACACATTACATCCAACCTGCTGTTAAAGATAATTCATGACTGTTCAAACACTAAAATCATGCACACACACACACACACACACACACACACACACACACACACACACACACACACACACACATTATTTTATAATTTAGATTATTTTGTTGTTTCCTATTACATATTTCTATAGTTTGTATAGATTTATACAGAATTATTCAGTGATAATAAATCCTATGTTTGTTTATTCTAAAGGAACCCCGTTAGCTTCCACAACAGATGTTGCTCGTCTTCCGTCAAATACTCACATAAAATATTACACAATAAAGTGGATTCAAGATATCCACATAATTTCACTCTTACATCCACAGTGAGGTTTCACAATTGTTCAAATATAAGCAATCAATAATAATAATAATAATATCAATAACATTGAGGCACATTACACAAATTTCAAAAACAAATCATGTCTTACAATATTTACAACAACTAAAAGCTCTGTAAATCGGCTTTTAAGTGTTCATTGAAGTTTTGAATAATTCTCTAATTTTTTAAGGCAACTTATTCCACTTAAAAGTTGCTCTAAATGTAACAGTTTTACAAAACGTTACTTTTAACTCGAGCATTTACTAAATTGCAGCTTGTTGAAAACTGTGTAATATGATGATGTATTTCATCTGGATACTGCAGCTGAGCAGAATAAATGTGGTGTGTTTAACAGAATTGCTTTCTTTAGAACTACAAGTAAGCCATAGAATATTTTAGCCTGTACAGGAAGCCAAGAAAGGTTATTATGCATGTTATCAATATTAGTATAGTATGAACATCTTCACACTAATCTGGACGCCTTATTCTGGACTAACTGAAGTCTGTTAAGATCTGTCTTATTAGCTGCTGACCAAATGATTGAACAATACTCCAGATGAGACATTACTAGTGCATTAATGACATCTTTCATAATGAAGAAGTGATACACAAAGAGCATTTCATAGCCATAGCTATGCCTTGTCGGCAGAGTTATGTGACATTAGTGATGTTTGTACTTTCAGCGTTAACTTGGTTTTAAAGCCTTTAAAATATACGCTGTTCAATAGTCGACCTTAATCTGACAGAGAATGTGATGATTTTGTGGATAATTAAAGTCAGTCATATATCCACAAACACAACAAGCTGAAAGTCAGTGATGCTGCTCGGTTTGCAGTCCTGAACATCACGGCACAAGCAGGATCCACTGCACTGTTAATGTTAGCTGTGTTATATTGCTGCCTCTGTTCGGTGGTGTCGAGCCAAACGCACTTTAACGTGTGTTTGAACGAGCTGACGGTTCACTCGTTAAGCTGAAAGAAAGATGCTTTAATCACAGCAGTCACACATGTGTCCACTGCACCATCTGGAAATCTTCTTGTTTACACTCGTAATAACACAAACACTAAATCCTGCTTCTCTGGTGCTGTTGTGTAGCAGTGTGTACACCTGAGACTGTCACCTGTCTGTCTGTCCTGCACTCTCTCTCTGTTTCTTTCTCTCTGATTGTGGAATAAAAGTATGAACATGTGTTTATAAGTTACACTTGTGTTTGAATCCTGCAGCTTATCACACATTTGATTTCCATGTGTGACGACTGCAAGTGTCCAGAGTGAGGACAGACTGAGGGACCCACTGCTGCACATCATCTGTGAGGCTTTGCAGCCCTGATGATCCACCAGGACAAACTCAGCAGTGTGTGAGGAAGAGGAGGAGGAAGAGCCAGCAGCAGCTGACAGATGGAGAGAATAGACAGACTGTTCCCTGTTTGTGAAGGACTGCTAGGAAAGTTTAACATAACTGTCTGTGCTGAATCAGTCTTATTAGGTAATGTTCAAATAATGTGATCATCCCAGTGTTTTCAGTGTGGGAGAAAGTACTCAGGGCCTTCAAGTTACACACTATGAAAGGCAGCAACAAGTTTAATGTTCAGAAACCTAAAGTCTGTATCAGCAGCAGAATGGAGCTAAAATAAATGTTGGTTTCAGTTCTATGAAGCTTTGAGTATTTTGGATCAGTAGCTGCTGTCTTTGTTGCATCATATTGCTGTAACTGTTTATATGCTTTATATATTCTGAGCTAAGTTGATCTATAGTGTTACATCATATTCTATAAGGATGTTATGTGTTTGTATACTTTCTGCCCAGTTTGACCCATTTAGCAGAAGTCAGCCTGTTTAAGGCTCTGATATCTATTCTGTGTGACTTACAGCAGTTATGACATGGTCTGATTTTCTCACCCAATAAAGGAATATTTCATATATCAGTCTACTCTTCATTCTATCAGACACAGTTATCACAGCTCCTACATTTGCTTTTTACACATATATGTAAGCATTGAGCCACATTTAGTACCAACATATTACAAGAACAATATTTGTCTCTTATATATGATACATCTGTATACACACTGTCACAGATACTTGTCTGTGAGTGAAGTGATTAATATAATAACTATAATATTGGCCATATTATATTTACATTACCACAGTGAGATGACTTTAGTCTCATGAACAACATCAGCTAATTGTTATTTACAGCTAATCTTAAACGACTGTTCAGCACAGAAATGAAGCCCAACAATCATGTTTCACAGTCCTGTGGTCTCAGCCTCAGATACTCATCAAATCACACAGAGCTCATGTAGAAACAAATGAACTAAATATGTTCTCCTTCATTTCTGTCAAACAAAGCTGTATGAAACGTTTCCAGCTGTTAGTATCATGGTTGCTAGGCAACCTGGGCAGCGCGACGGAGGCTAGACGTCCCATTTCACGAGCCTACGAGCCTCGCACTTCGGCCTTAGCGGTCTTTGAGTACCCTTGAGGACTTTAAAGCTGCAGAACCTGAATCGGGATACAGCCATGATGATCTCCAGCCTCGTGCTCGCCAACATTCTCACCTGAGTTAAGAAGACGATCACTGAAATGGTCTCAGCAGGTCCTTTGATGACAGCAATGAAATGCAGTGGTAAGGCTTTTTGGGGATTAAGTTCGTTTTCATGGCAAAGAAGGACGATGCAGTTCATCTGATCACTCCTCATAACATTCTGGAGTGCAGGCAAAATGCTATTATAAAAACTTAAGCAGCAACTTCTCCAGGTTCCAATATTTATGCAATTCTCAAACCTTTTGGCCACGACTGTATAACCTCTTCTGAAGTTTAGTGGATATTATACATGGTTATGCTCAGGATGTGTCGGCCAGTTTCCACTGGAAACGCCTTTTGGTTAAACTGTCAGCGAGGAATTTGCATTTGCACTGTTACATTTTTATATAACTTTAATGCACATAAACAACAGCTGGTTGTTTCAGTGAAAATACATTGATGGGTTTTTAATAAAGTTGTGCAGCTGTAAAGTATTTTGTCTGGTGTCAATTCTATCGTCAGCTACATCGTTATGGCAAATGTTCAAATGTATATGGTGATAAATATCTTTGGTCATATGGTCCTGCTCTGTCTGTCACCTTCTGTGTTGAGCTCATTGTTTCCTCTGTAGTGGCTGAGCTGAGTCCAAGTAGCTGAAAATGTTCCTCTGCTGCTCCGTCAGACTCTCCTCCTCCTGCTGATCAGCTGGGACACAAAACAGATCTTTGTTAGGCTCCACACTGCACTGAAGAGTCAAAGTGTCTCATATGTTCATCTGACAAGTAAAAGAACACATTTTTGTTTCCCGAGGTGGGCAACTTGTTGGAAACAAACACAAAAGGTTTGAGCACTGATACCTGCCATTGCTGCCATTGAAAGATGCAGCGCCAGCAATGTGGATTGTCAAGACTCAAACCAATCATCAAGCAAAGACAACAGGGATCATTTGTTTCTGTTTATTTAGCATTCACAGCATTTGTAGTTGCCTTCTGTGCAGGGGAAGTCCACGCACACTGTGTGGTACCGCCATCCGCAGAAGGTGCATTCAACCTCTGTAAGAGAAACGAGGTTGTCTGAGACTGAAATGATATTCACTAAAGAAGTGGTGATTTGTAAAACTTCAAGTGTATGATAAGGTGAAAACAAATACACAACTGCATGTCATGTAGTTGAAGGTTTTTTTTCTTTTGGAAGACCGGAAAACACTGAAAGTTACAAATTAGTCCTTTATTTATCCAGGTAAAAAAAAATCTCATTGAGATTAAAAATCTCATTTCCAAGAGAGACCTGGCGTCATGGCAACACAAGTCACATACCACACAGGTATATAACATTTAAAACAAACACAATATCCCAACATGTGTAACAAATGTATTGTGCTTGAAACAAATTCAGAATAGGTGATAAAGCAGCTGCACATGTGTGTCACGAGTAAATCTGGCTGTATAACAAACAGAAACAAGTGATCTGCTGTCTTTGCTCAATGGTTGGTTTGAGTCTTGACAATCCACATTGCTGCCATCTTTCAATATGTTGAATGCACCAGTGTAAGTGCAGCCACTCAGACTCAATGTGTTCATAGAAACAGGTGCAGATGTGTCACGAGTTCATCCAGCAGTAGCTATGGCACTTGGCCACAGGGGGCAGCAGTGGACTGACCTGCATTCGAGACTGCTCCAGCTGCTCTGTGACAGTCAGTAGATCTGCTACAAATTGCAGATCATATGCAAGTTTTGGAAATGACATTATAAATATTCCTAACTTAGCCACGGCAGCATTGTTGATGTATTACCTATATACTACAAATTATTCCACCTGCTGAAAAGTGGATCTAATGTGGGCGGACTCACACTTAGCAAATAAACCTGTGATGTGAGAATGTAATCAAACTGTTGATCAGAGGCAAAGTAATTTAAAGTTTATGATGCTATCGTCTAATGTTAGCTGACATGATGTTAGCTTGTAAACTTATGTTGTTGTCTGGGTCTCATGTCTGATCTGATGATAATAACTGTGACAACACAGAGATTAAATAAAGGACGTTGGTGGGACTTCTTATGTTAGAACTATAACTTCAGTTAAGGAGTGAGACGTAAGGTGACAAGGAGAATGAAGAGAATGAGAAAGAAGTAACTGGGAAGAGAAAATGAAAACACAAATTTGAAATGATCAAATTTGTGTTAACAGATGATGGTGATTTTAAAAATTCAAGTAATTTAAAGGTTTTATCCTATTTGTTGTTGTTTTTTTCATATTCTTCTATTTGCAAGAGGTTATTAATAAAACAGGTTCTCTTTCTGGTTTCTCTTTTTGGACGCACTCTCTACAGCTTATCACATCCAAAATGGCAGATGTCAAGTACAAAACCTGGACAGAAACAATCAGCAAGAATTTTAGCATCAGTCCAAAATAAAACTGTCCAACTACAGAGTTTTAAAATCCAACTAAACTATGAACAGAGATCTTTTACAAATAGGCTATTGATGAGATGACAGTGGTAACAAAAACGTACACATCCGCGCACACAGACAAAATGGCGGGAGAGCGTTTAACGGTCGACCTCATGAGTCCGTTACCGTGAACTATGGAGCGGCAGATTTGTGCTGGAACTGAGCTGCACACAGCTGATGTTAGCCAGGAAACATTACACACTGCTAACGTTACCTTCACACGGAGCTCCACACGGAGACGATCAGCGTCAGGCACAAACACCAAGTTCAGAAAAGAGGAACTTTGAGCAGGAAGGAAAGAGTCAGAGCGGCGTTTGAGGACACGTTTACAACCACGAACATCAGAATCTGTCTGTGCTGCATTCAAGTGCAAGTTGGAAACTCACTAATCTCTGTCATGTTGTCCAAAGATGATTTATTTCTGCTGGTTTTCTTGTTTGAAACACAAACATGTGTCAGCACTTTGTTGTTCTTCACCCTGCAGCATTTGAATATTTCAGGAGTAAACTGATCATAAATTCATGAAGTCATGACTGAAAGTGCAGACTGAGAGTGGATCACATGATGTTTGAGGTGTGTCATGTGACATGTTCAGTATTGTCACACATGTCTAGATTGTCCCTGATATCATAACTGCTCAAACACTGATGATTATATTTGAAGAATTATTCCTGATGGCAGCAAAGTTTGAATGGAGCTCTCTGTCTGTGCTGATTTGTCGCCCTCTGGAGGTCAAAGCACAAACTGCATGATGTCACTGTAACCACCACGGTGACAGGAAGTGTTTTTAAATGATGAAACATGTCAGTGATGCTGATAGTGTGTTCATCACAGACGTTCAGGCTTCGTGTTGACATGAATCAAAGTTAATGTCATTATGGACCAAGGACAGTACTCTGGGTCTCCTGCAGAACAACTCGAGCTGTGATACCTGAATGAAGAGCCTCTGCTGCTTTAAAGAAGGAGGCTCGAGGCAGCGGTGAGGTGCAGACCAACCAGCTTTTATTCAGCAACTTTAACAGAAGGATCAGAAAAATAAAACTATACAGCACAGTGATGCTGACTGAAGCCACAGCATTAAACTAAACAAGCATCGGATCATCTTTAACAACATCTAATAAATAATGACAACTATTTACTCCTGTATTTCCTACAATAAAGCCTGTTCAGATATTTGTTGCTGATGGAAATGTAAAAGGCTCCCAGGAACCAAAGGACAAAAACAGAGGCAACAGTCACAACTGCAAAGGATCCCCTAACACATAAACTGGTTCGAAGATATTTTCTAGCTCTGCAGAGGAGCTTGATTGCACGGACAGTAAAAAGTGGATTCAATAACAGCAGCGAGCGCTGAGTGATATAACGGTGCTGCGAGCAGCAGTGCAAAGGCTCACACAGAGACAGCAGCTACACTGTGTGTGGATGTGATCCACAGTCACAGCTGTGGGTTTCAGTCAGTGTGTCTCTAACTTCATGGTCACATTTCAAAGCTTATTGGAGCCAGAAGATGTTCAAGTAAAAGATTTATTGCTGTACTCGTCTACCAGGATAACAGGAGGTTCATAAAGCTGTGTAATACTTCAGCTTTACATCATGGAGTAGTAGTTGTGTCCCTTTGTGTTCATTAGTGTGTTCACACGTCTACTTTAACTTCACTCTGTAATGAAAGGATTCAAATCACTGATAAATACATACATGCTGACTCTGAGTCTCAGTGAAGGAGGAAAGGATGGATGAAGGCAGCCTAGTGTGGGTCATGTGTGTCCAGCAGTCATCCAGGGCCTGGATCCATCTGTAACAGGAAGACAAAGTCCAGCCTGTAATCATCCTATCAGGCACAGCGTTTCCATCCAGCATCCTGACGACGCTAACAACCCGTCAAACGTCTCCTCTGGTCCACAGAAGTCACACTTCCTGTGTCATGTTTACCTTTTTAAGTGTGCTATTCAAGCCTGTGTGACCAACTCTGACTCTCCAGATTCCATCCTGGTCTCTGCTGCAGCTTCTTCTACACGACTGTTTTCTGTATAATAATATCTGCCTTTCCCGTCTCTGTCCCAGTGTGCCTGCCACTCGTCCTTCATCTTTACCTTCATTATACTCTTCACCTCACTTTCACTGTATTTTATAGTCAAACCTGCACGACTTCTTCTTGCTGCACCTTTTTAAACTTATCGTCCTGTTCATTGCATCAACACCGATATTCACAGGGAGCCATAAGAAATCCACTTCTATCCCTCTGTGTTTGATTCTATACAGTAAATGAAGTATATCAAAAACAATATGTTGCCTAGAGTCTGAAGACATATCACCTGTGCTCACTAGCACGCTGCTAGAGTCCCAGCAAACCACATACCTCCATATTAGTGCGTCCTCCACCCAGTTCAAGCCAGTAACATCACTACCAGCTCCCAGTATAAACTGCCACATCATCTGTAATTCTTTTACTCATCACCAAACTTATTTGTGGGAGAACAAATGCAGCAGCCGTTCTTTTATCTGACAGTGTTGACGCATCAGTAAATATCCTCACATGACCTGAGGACTTTCCCACTATATGAACCTGCTTTTAGTCGCCCCTCCTCCCTCGCCACAAGCTTCCTTTACAACATAACTTATAAAAAACAACTTTATTGACAATCAGCAATAACAATTACAGACAGTCTAGAAGAAGAATCACATGATCAAGGAGCAGAAGTTTATGGTTTTAATAGCTTTTACATTTTGGGAAAGTTTTAAAAACATTGTTTGGTTTTCTTTCTAAAGCGTTGAAAGGACGGCTTTGCATCAGAAAAGTAAGATCAGCAAATGAATCCATTAAAGTTCTTTTGCCTTGTTTGCAAAAGAAGCCAAACAACATTTGTGTCACAAAGAGAGACTTCAGAACAGATCAAAGATCACAAACATCAGGCACTGATGGAAACAGCCAAACACAGAAACAGAGGCACCAGCAGGTGAAGGAGGCCTGTTGTAGAAATGACTCTGAGTGCTCAGGTAGAAACGCATGAAGAACCAGTGCGTCTAATATTTGGAAACCAATCTGTGTTTGAGCGTCCTGGATGAAACACAGATCATGTTGCAGAGCGAGGACGTCGTCTTTCCTCCCGAGTGTGTAACTACAGGACGTGTGCAGCAGGTTTAATCGTCCTCCTGACAGTTACTGATGAACGAGTCCTTCAGGGAGGCTCCAGGATCACTGTGGCTTTTACCAGCTGCTGCTAAACTGAGAGGTGTTGCTGCTTCATGTGTGAAGATGTTTGCATGGCTTTAACAGTGCAGACGTTCCTCATGTGCACCCATTTCATATGTTTTATTGTGATGTTTAGTAACATCTGCTTCCCTCCTTCAGGCAGACGATAAAGTGAGCTCAGCCTTAAACATGTGGAGAGAACGTTTGACCGACAGTCCTGGGACGACTGCAGAACAATGGTTTGTTTTTAATGATAAAGTTTCATAATGGAAATAAATGCTGAGCCTGTTTCATGATGTTGGCCCTGCAGCATCAGGCAGGATTAATACTGTAACAAACGTGTGTCACAGTTATAATGACTTTAAATGCAGACTTGGGTTGGATGGAGATGTCAGCTGGATTTGTGCTGACTGTCACTTTAAATGTTTTCAGTTCTGTTCAGCTTCTAAATCTACTTTTGTATAATGTTTGCTGAGTTTTGCACTTCATGAAGCTTTTAAGAAGAGCCAATAAATCCTGACTTTACACAAAAATAAAGGTTTAATGTGTTTAGTGTGACAGTGGAGGAGAGCGCACATAATAAGAGTCATTAACAGAATGGTGACAATTATAATCTGTCTCATTTTAGGAGCAGCTCACAGGCACAACAGACTACAGAGCAACCAAAGCACCAGTTAAACGTCCATGTGACCGGCTTACAGCCAATGAACAATCAGTCCCCACTGTCCCCACCAACATCACTGTACTGGAGAGACTGTGCTGCCATGGTCAGAGATGAACTGGTACTAAAATGTAAGGCAGCTGATGTGTGTGGCCTTAGCAGCACAAATGCATCACGGCTGCAACGCTGCAGTGTGTTTAAACATTTGAACATTTCTGTGGCTTCAAACCAGCAGCTGCTCTGTACTCAGTCGTGTTTGTGTGTCTGTCAAAGTGATTGTTGTCTTTAAAAAGCCTTTTGTGTTGAGTTTTGTGAGCAGTGCCGAGCTTCTCTGTAGTCTAAGCTGAGTCGATATATTTGATTCCATGTTTGGTGTGATTTTCAAAGTCAGCAGCAGCAAACCCATACGGTAAAAAAATACATTTTTCCTGGCCAAAATATATTTCAAATATATGGTAAATATATTTTGTATTTGTGATGCTCCAAAAATATATATTTTTGAAATTGAAAATATATTTCTTTCAAACCAAAATACATTTCAAAACATATTTTAGGGTGAAGAAAATACATTTCCAACCTTACAGTAGAATGTATATCAAAGTATCCTTTATTTAAAATATATTTAGTGCAATAATGATGATAATGATAACAATACTAAAAGTAACATGTTTTATGCACATCTGCAAAAAACAGTTGGATTCAAACAAAACAGAGTCAAAGGTCTATCACGAATTAGGTTGTTTATTCATTTGCTTACAGTATTTCACATTACACAATATCTCACTATAATGTAGCGTTCATTGACTTTGAAATTATCTGTCAGTGATACAGTAAACAAGATACAACAACTGCTATGTACACTTTAGTTTTTGACAATATATACAATTTAGTACTTAAAGGAACACACTCCACTGTTTTGGAAATAGGCTCATTCTCCACCTCCCTCAGAGTTAAAAATGCAGCGTCTTCTTTCTAGATCCGTACGTTAATAGGGCTCTGGAGCGTGATCTTACGGGATGGGGCGTAGCCAGGATTTTTGGTCAAGGCGCCATATTAGCAGGCCAAACAAATGCTTGCTGTGTGGTCGGTTGTAATGTTAGATTGCACTACCGACAAAGGAATAAGCTTGAAAACAGGCTCTCTTTTCATTGTTTCCTCACCTGGAAGCATCATGAGGGAGCTTATGTGTTGGATGTTACCAAAAGAAGGCGTCTAGCCTGGATAGCAGCTGCGAGACGAGCTGATATTCAGTTCTCTACCAGCCACAGATATCTGTTGGTGTGCTCCAGTATTTTCATTCAGGTAAGTTCTAAATAAGTTCATATTATTCTTTATAGCCTGTTAATTTTATTTTCAATGCGCTCTGAGATCATAGCACAAACTTGGAACAAACATGCAGAACTACCTTCTATTTATAGAGTTGCTAATTATTTGGCATTATTGCAGCAAACCAGCCTATGAAATGAATGAAACAAATCCTGACTGGGTTCCAACACTACACATGGGGCACTACGAAATCCCTGCTTCAAACTACATGCTACATACCACCATGCCAATCAGATTACTTCTTCCATGTGAGGGTAAAAAGGTGACCTTCCTGGATAAGATGGCAAAGGTTTGCTGCGTTTTGGTGAACATGTGCCCCAGTGTGGTAGTAAAACCAGGGAAAAATGCTCTTGTTAAATACTCTTAAGTCTTGTGCTGTTTATGTAGTGATAAGTTTTCTTTTTTTTTTTTTCTTTTTTTTTTCCTTTTTTCTCTTCTTTTTTTTTTCTCCTTCTCTTTTTACAGTTGCAGAAACATATAGGTGATTGCTGTAACGTATGTTTTAATTTTGAAATTAAAGCAGCCTTTTTTCCGTTAAAAGGTTCTTTGTGAGGATCAATCCAGACATGGGAACAAAATGCCCTGCAAAACTTGGTACAAGCCGCAAGACAGGTCGTGTGGTAAAGAGGAAGGTTACAAGAATCAGCCCTCGGATCACCACCTTCCTCCAGCGGCTCTCTGAGTTTGAATGGAGGACTTCCAACTAGGTAAGAACAGAGATGATAATATCTTTTACATAGCTGATAATTATATACATACTGTACACACATCCATACAACAGTATGAATGATCTCAGACAGATGTGAACAAGTGAATAACCTGAGCAAACATGAATATTGATGATGTGTCTTTGACAGGTGGTGATAAAGACTACGCTGAACCCGACCATCCTGGTAACGGAAATCTAAATCCCATGTCACATTCTATTTCCTGGGACCCACTGATAATTATTACATTTTGTAAATGAGTTTTGTTTTACAATTGTAATAGTTTATTTAATGTTCATGCTGGTGGGTTTGTCCTGTTTTTAGTGGAATGAAAAACTGTTTTCCTTAAAAAAATCAGACAGAAAGGTGAAGGACTGTGTAGTTTTCATGTACGCTTCTATTTATTTTGCTTATTGGCATTGTTTTTATTCAGTTGAAAAATGTTTTTCTTGTTAAAAAAAAAATCAACAATAAATGTTGGTTTAATTCACTATTCTGAGACTACTTTATTTTTATTTATTTTTTGTCCCGTTTGGATCTATAGCCATCAGAATTGTTGTCTTGAGGCCAAGAAAGATGCCAAGAGGATTTATTTTACCAAGTGGGTCATCATGGCCTTGCCATATTGGTCCATTTGATTGACCTTTATTATAATTATGAATTTATTTTATTTTCAGTTGCAAACGGGACAGACATAACTGTGGGACAGGACAGGGGGAAAGAATGAAAGAAAGAGGGGGAGAGAAAGAAAGAAAACCAAAGGGGAGAAGAGACCGTGAGAAGGGGGGGAAGAAAGAAAAAAAAACAAACAACAAAAAAAAAACTCCTGGGTCACCTGTATGGAGAAAAAAAAACAAACAGAGGAGACAGCAAACAACAAAGAGCAACATAATAATAGAAAAAAAAGCACCATCACAATAAACTAGCTAGCCATAGATATCAATAGTTACTAAATAATAAACGATATTGTGCAGCACGCAGGATAGACAGCGCACAGTGTGCTTTGAGGCAGCAGCCAAGAAAGCTGTAGTCCGCGTCTGTGAATACCCGTGTGTACACCTGTGTGCATACCTGTGTGGATCAGCATGCTTGCATTCCAAAGGTTTCTCCATGTGATAAGTGATAAGTTTTCAAAAGAGACAGTAAATTACAGAATGCTAGTAGTGGGTGATATTATACAAATGCTGTCATGATTTTATGTGAACATTTTGTCATTTGTAAACTATACATAACATTTTTTCTACATTGTAACTGATGTGATGTTCGACAAAGTGCTTTTAATTAAAAATAGGCAAACATTTCTTTGTTTCTTTATTCAACTTTTGAACAGTGGTATTTAGTAAGTACATATTCAGTAAATGCAAAGTATTTACATGGCCCCCTAAATTAAAACATTATGGGTTATTCAGAACAGAACTATGCTTGGAAAAATATTGTCCCATCAGTTGATCCAACTCCTCCACAGTAGCAGGTGGAACTTTTCTTTTTTGAGGACAGCTCCTTTTACCTGTCACTACAGATGGTCTGTCTATGTTTTGATCAAGAACCTTTTTTTTGGGCAGCTGAAGAGGAGAAGTCTATCTTATGGCCAACCTCTGGCTGTATCTTGGTCATATTACCCAGCAAAACCCAGTATGCAGGTTCATCTGTAACAGTCCTTGTGCCACAGATCCTCACTGTTGCTTCTACATTAAACAGAAGAGCAGTGACATGGCTGCAAGTCTCCACGACTCTAGCCATACAGCTGCAGTGGGCGGCTTCAACCTTCCCTGTGATGCTCACAATGACCTGTGGCTGCAATGCTGCAATTCAGTCTTTAAGAGTGCAGGACCTGAAACACACACAGACAAAGTTCATTTAAAGACAAGAACTATGAGCCAAGGCCGACACAAATGTGTTTTATTTACTTTCAAATCCATTTATCATAAATGTAACAAATAAAGTGTTTTTATGTATCCATCTATAGAACGCTGCATGTTATATTCTAAATCTGCATGTTTCTTTTTAGAAACCTATCAGCAAAAAATGAACCTAAAGTATGTAATGCAAGGATGTAATCACTTTCAAGAGGGAGAAAACATAAAGTTCAACTTTAAGTGACAACTATGGACACCTAATATGACAAGCAGATTCTGCAGGTCATTAATCAATGTATAAAACTAAAACAGAATGTATTTTTAGTGACACAGGACACAAACAAGGAAGCAAGATGTGTAATTAGGATTATTTATAATAAATATGAATTAATTAGGGCAATTTCTTTAACCATAAAGAATAACTAAATCCTTCAGGACAATGTCACATCAATGCACTGAACTCACTATGTTATCCCTCTAACAGAGCCTCTACATGTTCTCACTGTAATTTCCCCCTCACGAATGAATTTTTGCTAGCACTAATTTGAATGTTGGGGGGAATCAAACGCATTTTACTCGCAGTACTCAAGCTGACTTACCTTTGCTTGAATGACGGCGTACTCACAACGTGGAGGCTTAAAAATAGCCAAATCTTGTACCCAGTCCTTGGTGAATTGGATGTGCGCCTCCAGAGATTTATAATTGCGAAATTGGTGCGCCGTGTATGCTCTGACTCCACAGACAAGGTATGAGAGTAGATCATGCTAAGTCAATAGCGGTTTGGTCTTCAGGGTTTCTACTCCACGGCTATATTTCATACGGGTCCACATTTCAACAATCAAGTACCGTCTCTTTGCATCTGGACAGAATCTGTCTCTATACCGTCATTTTCTTTTGAGCTACGTTTCAGAATGGTTCGTAGCAAACTTGTTTTGATTCGTGACCTGCCAAGATGGTGCTGCGCTCCCACAATGCATTGCGACATTACGTCAACTCCAAAGCCCTTTGCGTGCAGGAGTGTATGCGCATGCGCATTGCCACGGTGGTTTAAAAAATAAAGATATAATAAAAAGTAATTAATAAAAATAAAATATTTAAACATTCCCACAAATGTGCAATGAACGTGCAAAAACTCTCTTTAGTAGTTGTTGCTGTTTCTTTCTTTCTTTCTTCTTTTTTTTTTTTTTGAAAAATAACGACGTCTCTGAGGCGCGAAATCTGACAGCGAGAGGAACGGCCGGATACAGGAGACGGGAAGAAACAAGCCGATTATGTTCGCGTTAATTAAGTGGTTGGAAGATGTAAAATTCTCAATTCTGCCAACTGAACATATACGAGATTTTAATGAGGATGAATAATTAGCCGGCATGGAGGAAACGGACCTTTATTTCGTGGAGTGGCGACAAGAAGCCAAGGCGGGTGGCCAGTCTAAGAAGCCTCCATCATCAAGCTAGCAGGTGCCTTTTCCCATATAATATTACTTTATTCTCGTGTATTTGGAACGGAAGCGTAGAGCTGCCACCCAGGCAAAAGAGAAATATAAGTATATCACGTTATAACGTGAAAAGTTTATCGTTCTAACAATATACTATCATGTTTGAACAACATGTTTGAACAACATTGTACGAAAAATGTACATAATTATCACGTCCGTACAATATTGTGCGAACGTGACAATTATGTATATTATAATAATGTGATATTATATTATACCAGTGGTTCTTAACCTGGGTTCGATCGAACCCTAGGGGTTCGGTGAGTTGGTCTCAGGGGTTCGGCAGAGCCTCCGCTGTGACGTGCACGGCTCATTTTGTGCACCAGTAAAAAACATATCTACGTCTAATTTGAAAAAAAAAAACCACACTTTATTTTTCACTAAAGAGGGGTTCAATGAATGCGCATATGAAACTGGTGGGGTTCGGTACCTCCAACAAGGTTAAGAACCACTGTATTATACAAACATGAAAAGCATAATGTTAGAACAATAAACATTTCACGTCATAACGTGATATAGCTCTATTTTTCTTTTGCCTGGGTGGCAGCTCCACGCTTCCATAATTTGGTAATCAAAATATGTAACTTAATTAATTATATTGTGACGTACTTTTGCCTTTTCTTATTATTCTGCCTTCTCAATAACTATCAAAGCCTATTCACATTTAATTTGGCTTTCACAGAAATCCTACCTCTCCTTCTGGCTACAGAGTACTTACCAAGGTTAGAAACAAAGAACAGTTATGCTTTATTAATGTTCGCTAATTACAATGTTCCACATTTCCTTGCTTTTTAAGTCATTTTTAGGCTTTTTAGAGTTTTTGTTTTTTATTTTTTTTAGCAGTAATGTTTCTGCCTATTTATTTCAGCCCATGAAATCGAATGCAGATCTTCCTAATGTGAGATTTACATAAATGTAAGTAATTTTGTTTGTCATTGTCATTAATGTTGTTGCTGTTGTTGTTTTTGTGCAGTTTGCAATCATATAAACCTAGCAAGCATCAGTCAGCACAGTGACTAACCTAAACAGATTCTTGCTTTATTCACATATATTATATGTAATTATATATACCTGCACATTGTACCTAGGGTTGCAGCCACTTGGCCCCACCCCATTGTTGTGACAGCCCTGATTGTACTTATACACTGCATCTGAACAGGGAACAGTCTGCCACATTAATGTATTTTTAAGTGACTTGTTTGTAATACATGAATTTGTTTCTTACAGATGTCAAAGTCTCAACCTCATGCTGCCCTCCCCCATCCTCCTAAAGTAAGTATTTGTTGTTGTGGTTTTTTATGCGGTGTCTGTGTCACATGCTAATCATAATTATTGAAATAACTGTTTTCTAACAGATTTTCCAAAACACTAGTTATGTTTGTTGTCATTCAGACCAATACTACTGCTTAGACATTGTTTAGTGGTCATGCATGTTTGACAAGCTCGTTATGATACCAAAACAGTAGGCCTATCACAATAATCGATATATCGACTTAACACACAATACATGTACATGACCTCAATAATTGTTGATGATGTAATTTATCCGCCATTATATTTACAAAAATAAAATATAATGATAACAAAACAATAACATTAAATATCATTGTTTTCTATTTGTTAGAAAACTTACTATTTATTCAAGTTTTTAAGGTATCTAATATTTTGATTCCTAATTTCAATGATCTAAATACTTTAAGAATTAGATGTTGGTTTGTCAATTGAAAGTGTGTAGATCTTGCATTATTATGGTGTTATATTATGATTATACATTCAAAGACATAAAATGGTCTTAAAATGACAATGACATAACTTGTCGCAATTGTTTATGGGGCAATATACCGACCAACAAAAAGTCGTTATCGTAACAGGCCTTCAAAACAGACGGTTTTATGATTGATAAATTAAAAAAATAAATACATTTAATTTCTCTGAGATTCTCTAATATTCAGTTACAGTTCACAACACAGCTACCCGTACATGCAGTATTATACTGTAAATATAAATCTCTGCATTTAGCATCCCACTAGAAGCGTCACAGTTACTGCCTCTTTTTTTTTTTTTTACAAATACCTGTACTATTACTAACACATTTACTGTTTTACTTTTAGCCTGTGGATACAAATGCAGATTTCCTTAATGTAAGTTGTGCATTTTAATTACATCATGTTATTTTTATTATTATTTATTTATTTATTTTATTTTACATTCAAATATTTCAAGCTTCTTGGTTAAAGAAGCTTGATTGCTAGTAGGTAAAGAATAGTTCACCTATAATTCATATTCCCAATTAATTTCTCACCTCTGATTGAATGCCTTTGTTTGTTTTCCTATAACAAAACATTTTTGCTGGATATATATGGTGAATTTATATGCATAGATACAGTCGTAGTGCTTGACACATGCAAACAGCAGTAGATGTACTAAAAAGGAAATAATTACAATCATGATGTTGATTGCTGATGTCAGTATATATATTTTAGAGGAATGTTTTGTTTTTCACCCAAAATAACTATATTGCTTCAGAAGAGATTTATTACCCTACCGGACTCTTATATATTGTTCTGTTTTTTGTTTGTTTTTGTTATTTTCAGGTTCAATGGTGCGTGTTCTTCTAATGGCCGCCTTCCCACTGGAGGTTTTGATCCACAGCAATTTAAAAGGTAATCAGCTTTGAAAGTCAGTTCAAATGGTTAGCTAATAGTACTTTAAAAAGCCTACAACTCTGTCACCAGTTTCTTTACCAAAAATTACCCATAAAATTATCGCTCAATAGCATATAATTGTAGTTCAAATGTTTAGTTGTACAAATATCAAATTTTTGGAAATCTAAAACTAGTCAAACACTCAAATGTTCATGCTTTTTATAGGAGGACAGAGCAAAACGGACATCGGCGCAGAGTGAAGAACTGCCCTTGATAAGGACACTATGACAGCCATATATAGTAAGTGAAGACTTTCTGTGTATCTAAAATTGCATACAGCACAAGTAACTTACTTTGCAACCATTAAAATAGGTTGTAAAGTAAGTTACCAATACAAATAGGTGATGATGCATTGTAGTGGTTGGTCTCAGACAAAGAAGGTCAACAGATTTATGAATGCTGGAAGGTAAGGAGAGACGACCAAAAGGGGTGTTAGCATTACTGTAATGTGAACTGGATAGACTTCCCATCTAGGAAAAAAAAAGAGGTAAATTATGCGTAAAATATATCTGTATTAATATCTGTATCTGTATAAACAGAAATATCTGTTTGCTAAATGAAGCCAGCTAACATAAATTACATTTTTATTTTAACTCTGATAAAAGTAATAGAACTGTGACTTTTGTTTGTTACAGTGGCGGTAAGGAAGGGGTTTCCCAGCGTGTCCAGAAGGGCTTTGAGGATTGCCGTGAAAGCTGGGGGAACTGAGACTGTGTGTATATATATATATATATATATATATATACACACATATATGTATATGTGTGTATATATATATATATATACACACACATATACATATATGTGTGTGTATATATATATATATATACACACACATATACATATATGTGTGTGTATATATATATATATATATATATACACACACATATATGTATATGTGTGTGTGTTTCTTTTAGAATGTTTAAGTATGTAATGAGAATAAACTTATAAAATGAATATTCCTTGCTTGATTGATATGCTATATGTATGTTTTAAACATCAAATAAAGATTTCTTTCAGATGTTACATGTGAATGTGTTTTCTTAGAAATATATGAAGGGTTAAATTTATATTTTTTTGAATGATTTTAAATACATTTAAATTGTATTTTGAAATATATTTTATTAATATATTTCAAAATATACAAAAAATGGCCAAAAAATATATGTGCTAAAATACATTTTAAATATATAAATATATTTCAAAATGTATTTTAAAATATATTTTTTTACCGTATGGGCAAAGCTACACCAGAGGGTTGTGCTGTGTAACAGGTTGGTGCAGGTGGTGTTATCTACATTTGAACATTAGGCAACAGTCTCATGAAGACACTTTCTATTGTTCACTAAAGACCAACAATAACAGAGACAAAGGGAGAGCAGCAGAACTAGTGCTAACAATTAGCACTGCTAGCCTGCCCACCAACACCAGCTAATGTTCTAAAAACGATGATCAATGATTTTGCTGTAACGGCTCCAGCTGTCTGTGTCAGGGACACGTTGGAGATGAAGTGAGTGATCCAGTGACAAAGGTTTGGAAAGCTGCAGTCAGCTGAGACTAAAGGAGTCACCTGACCGAGAGACCAAATGTTTCACTGAGAACGTCCAGATGAACAGAATCAACCTTTGGGATAATCTGTTCCACACATCCATGTTTCACTTACTGCATTATATTTCCTCATTGCTGTGCACACAGGCCTGTGGCTTATAACCAACTCCAAGTTCAGACTCAGAGGCTGCTGAAGCTGTTTTCTGGAACAGAGACGTGTTGGATATAAAAGCAACTCTTCTTTATGTGTCAGCACTGAGGAAAGGAGCAGCTTCGTTTCTAAGTGTATGAAGGACTGTAGCAGTGTGTGTGTGAGCTTTATTTCACAGACAGAACCATGTCAAAAACACAACTTCAGGTAAAAACAATACAAAATCAAAGAGTCTGATCAGAAGGATTAAACAGAGGAGTGTGGGACTGTTTTTAACAGACAGCAGGTTAAGCCAGGCTGGAGGAGTAAACTGAGCCTCGGTGTGAGCAGCAGTGTGTTTGACAGGAAGCTGAGATAAACAGTCTGGAGCCCATTTAGTGCTTCATATGAAAGTGTGAGGATTTGAAAGCAAATCTAAAATCAAGCAGGAGTCAGTGTGAGAATGATTTGTGCTTTTCCTCAGTCAGATGCTGGGAGTTTCAGTTCATCCATGTTCAGCGTGCTGTGCTTTGTGTAACAGGAGAATATGACAGTATAAATCAAGTCTTCATGTCACTGAAAGCCTCCACAGTCTGCTATGGAGGTGCATCAGTTTGGATTTACAAGAAGAACATTTCTTAAACCTGCCACAAGATGGCGCTCCAACAGAAGGGATGTCCACAGTGTAACACAGACACACACATACTGTGTGAATGTGTGAGTGAATGGGCTTTCAACACAAGGCTTCTGCTGCTACCTTTAATGACATAATTAGCTAACAAGAACAAACTGTTAATTACCACCAAAGAACGGCTCCAGATTTTAGCTGCTGACCATTTTGTGAAACGTTGATTACATCAGCTTATTGTTGATTTTTCAACCTTAATATCAGCTGCTTTAAAGGAGCCTCGTTCTCTCGCAGTAACACTTTTCTTCACTAGATGCAGTGCAGGCACAGTCTGTGTTTCTAAACTACACACTAATGTTCATTGTTGTGCAGCTAAATCCTCCCTCTGGATGGGAAGAATCCCTGTCAGGCTTCAAACACCTGGCTTGGTGTTCTGGAGCTAATGTGTCACCTGTGAGGACTCTGAGATGAACACACAGCAGACACTTCAGTTCTCCGTCTGTGTGTCCTCAGTTTCCCAGCATGCCTTGGCTGTGGTGGTGGAGGTGAATGAGGGGGAACATGCTGCTCTGTCAGCACTCAGGTTTCATACCTGGTGATCTCAGAGGACAAAGCGGCGTTACAGCAGCGCACGTTGATGAGACCTGATGCTCTGAACAGTTCAGACTTCAGCCTCACTCTGAGAAAACAAACGACTGACTGTCAGCAGCAACTACACCTGCTCCATCAGTGACGGAGAGAAGAACTGAGACTGAGAGACATACAGCTGCAGGTCAAAGGTCAGAAACGCCCGCTCTTTGTACGGGTCAGGAGTTAGTACTGCAGAGGTCAGAGGTCAGCTTGCTGACAAACCATTTGAAACAGTTTGGAGCTAAAAGCACAACAGCAGAGGAAAGAAGAGACACTGCAGAGATGATGCAAAATATTGTGTTTTGTTCTCAGCTGTCAAAAAGTGTAACACACGTGTTCCAGCACAGCCTTTGTGTACTTTCACTTCTCCATACTGTCCATTGGAAATCCTGTTTGTTACTTTTTGATTTCAGTCCATGTGTCCAAAGCAAACTTCTGTCCCACACTTTCTCTGCTGACTCTTCACCGATGCTCAGATGATCTCAGATGATTTCACCAGAACTCATCAAAATTCGGGCTCCACAGAAACCCAGACGTCACTAAACAAGCGTAACAAGCAAAGTGAAAACTGGTCGTTCAGCTTTATTGACCAAAGATAAGCTCACATGTCACCTCATGACACAGACACTTATTTCCACAGCATGCACGAGGACTGACAATAAGTGTCTATAAAGCCACTTCTATCTGCCACACCTGTGCTTCTGTCATGGTTGCTCTCCTCTCACTCTGTCATTTATCCACAGTCTGCCTCCCTCTGCTCCGTCAGCTGACGTCCTCTCTACACCACCTGCTGTGTTTTATCCTGCAAAAACACATTTAAGAAGCGTTGCACCGAGTAACGGGAGGAACTGCTATAAAATCCATTTAAAGGAGGTGGTGCTGAGTGCTGTGACTGGGGTCCCACCACTGACATCACGGGTGGAGGACATGTTGGAAAACTGCTACAAAGTGCTGTGCAGCCAGCAGAGCTTACAGTCTGTCCTGTGTGTCATACAGGCTCTCACACTTAGTGTTTCTGTGACACATTGAAGAGAAGTTTGTGTTGTTCACAGTTGTGCTTGTACTGAGTGACAGCTGACATGACCTAACAGGAATAATGTGTCTGTGCTGAATGAGAAGTAACACACAATGAAGTCTTGATGCATCTCAATCATCCAGGAAAGTGAGTCTGTTGCTTCTGTTCATCTGGACGCAGCGTTTTGTGGGAGAAACGTGTCGTCATCATCAGGTGACGTCTTCAGTCTCAGCTGCAGGTTTCAGTCTTACAAACAGGACATTTGCATAAAGACTGAAAGCAGCTGCAGGAACGATGGGCTGGGAGCTCCGTTCCTTCATCTTAATTATGCAGATTCTCAGGACCATTGATCAACAACCACTGATCCATGTCCATGAGTCCCATTCACAGAGATGTGGGAATGGCTGCAGTCACAGCATGTAAGATGGAAATAAATGAGAAGTATTTAGCTGAAGTGGATTTGATTTATGTTACTTCTTTTTTAACTTGTAGTTCTACATTGGAAGATTATTGTGATATTGAAATATAAAAATACATTTATATTCTATTATTTTCTCAAAATAAGCGTCACACTCGTGGAAGCCGGTGTAGCCGCCGAAACGCCTGCATTTATGGAGACTTTCAGCCCCAGGTAGGCCAGTTATGGATCTTGGATCCACATTATGTCAGCAGCTGTTCTCCACCGTGAACTGTGTTCAAACAAACACGCTCACGCCTCACAGACGACAGCTTACAGTCCTGTAGAGATAAAGTGACTTCGTACAGCCCCGTCTTCAGTCTTGTGGAGATGATCTCGATGCTTTGGTGGATGTTACTAGCTCCTGTGCAGTATTTTGTAAAGACATGATTATACCCCGTAAGCGTGTTAAAATTTACGCTAACAATAATCCATGGCTCACTAAAAGTGTCAAATCCTGTTTAAGGAAAAAGAGACAGGCCTTTAAAGAGGGGCTGTTACCGATTTTCAGACAGCTACCAAGGAAATGAAAATCGAGATCTTGAAAGCAAAACAGACAAAAACCTTCTTGAAAGCAAATTTGCTGCAAAAACTTTTGGGTCTGCCTGGACTTGTATGAAAACCATATCAGGGTTTCAAAATCCCCAGAGCAGCAGTCAGGTCATTTTAGATGTTTTAATTCAGACAGAGATTTTCAAATGCTTTAAACATGTTTTATGCTCGTTTTAGTTCTTCTGATTTCAGCGAGGATATTTGGGAAGTGAAACAGAAACTGAGAGATACTCAGCACTTTATCATTGAACTCAGCGATGTTAAAAAGGCCTTTCATACAGTCAATGTGAACAAGAGCCAGGTCCTGATAATATTAGTGGCCGCCTAATTAAATCTTGTGCTGATGAACTCAGGCCTATATTTCAGGTTATTTTTAACAAATCCTTGCAAACACAACATGTGCCCTCTCTTTGCAAAGAAGCAGTCGTGGTTCCTGTCCCTAAATCTAAACAACTTCAGGCCTGTTGCCTCACTTCAGTTGTCATGAAAGTCTTTGAAAAAATCATCAGAAATGTGATTATGAAGAGACTGAAGGTCAGCTGGATCCAATGCAGTTTGCATACAGGCCCAACAGAGGAGTGGAGGACGCACTTTTGACTTTACTAAATCTGATTCTTAAACATGTAGAGAGTAAAGGGACTTTTGCAAGACTTCTTTTCATTGATTTTTCTTCGGCTTTTAATACAACACAGCCCCATATTTTAATTAAAAGACTTTTAGAACAGTTTGAAATCAGGAAAAACCTGCTGGGCTGGATTTTAGATTTTCTAACTGACAGGTCACAAAGAGTGAGAATAAATGGGGTTCTGTCTGACCCAGTGTTCTCCTCCACAGGTTCTCCTCGAGGCTGCGTCCTATCGCCCTTATTATTCACTCTCTATACAAACATGTGTCAGGGCAGACATGAAAACAGGGTCATTATTAAATATGCAGATGACTCTGTTATTGTCAGCTTACTGAAAGAGGGTGAAACTAACCACGGCCCAGTCATTGATGACTTTGTTCAGTGGTGGGAGGAGTCTTATCTCCAGCTGAACATATCTAAAACAAAAGACATGGTTGTTGATTTTAGGAAACAACAAAATGGGCACAGAGTCACTTTAATTAAAGGTCAGAAAATAGAGCAAGTACAATCATATAAATATCTTGGGACCATAATCAATGAAAAACTGAACTTGTGTGAGTGTGTGAATGGGTGGATGACTGGATGTGTAAAGCACTTTGGGGTCCTTAGGGACGAGTAAAGCGCTCTACAAATACAGGCCATGTAATGGCAGAAACATTCTCTAGTGTAAATCCTGACTAGTTCATTAACTACAGATCAGTTTCAGTGAACATTATTCACAGAGGGATCTGAGTTCCTTATACCAGACTCTACAGAAACTGTAACACTGTACAGCTCTGCGACTCAACAATATGACAACAATGTAACACACACTAGAATCATCAAATAAAGCCCCACTAACCACTAGAACTAGAACTAACTAACTAGCACTGGACACTTGCATATTAGAGATTTCTACCACCATAGGAGGCGAGATATCATCCTTGAACCAGAGCATCCAGCCCTCAATTTCGGACATAAAAAGCGACGTGGCCAGGCATGATAACACTTTGACTGAACTGCAGGACTGTGCCTCGAACCACTCTGACACCATCGCCACTCTCCAGGCCACTGTGGAGCGTTTGTCTGCGGAGGTAAAGAAGTTAGATGAGAGATGTGGAGCTCTTGAGGCACTCCAGGAGGAATCATTTAAGAACTGCAGGAATACCAGAAGGCACAGAGGGACCCAAGATGACTGAGTTGGTTCACACCTGTTGGCGGAGGCGCTATCTCTCGAGGAGAAGCCACTCATCGATCGAGCACATAGAGTGAATCGCCAGCGTCCCAAACAAAGTCATCTTCCTCGGCCCATCATCTTGAGATTGCACTACTACCACATTGGTGAGGAAATTCTGCTGAAAGCTGCAGAGAACAAGAACCTGATGTATAAGGGTTTTTAAAATAAACATCCTCCCAGATTTCCCTCCCTCTGTTGGAAACGCAGAGCCGCATTTGCAAATATGAGAGGAAGACTACGTGGGATGACCGGCGTCAGGTACAGACTGCTATACCCTGCAAAGCTGTTAGTGACCCATGGTGATGTGAGGAAAAGCTTTAGCGATCCCAAAGAGACCGTAGACTACGCGGAGAAGCACCTCTCCCACCCACCTTCAAATGTATTAAAAGCAAGGATATATCTATATGTCTAACGCTGACACAGCACTGTGTTTCTTCTTTTCCCTTTATATTCCATGTAGAGGTGAATATGGAGCGTTTATGGCGATTTTCTGAATCTCGGGCAGATGAACTTCCCTGAAGTGTTTCCAGCTGGGTGTCGAGTGTTTGACCGACGCATGAAACGACACGTTTGTGAGTCTTTGTGAGTATTTATCACACGGCGTGCTGCGGGGAAAAGCCTGTTGTAACATTCATGTTTTAGCCCCTGACGGCTCTTTTTGGCTTTTCATCCCTAAACTCTCTGCATGCTCTTTCATGTGATTCGTTTTATTTTGAAAAGTCTCAATAGGATCTTGAGCTTTATTGTGAAAGGTTTATGTGGAAAATAAAGAAGCGGACGGCGGAGCCACGCGATGGTTTTACCGTCGTTGTTGCTAACGAGCGTCCGTAGTGTGGTTATATTAAATATAAGAGAAAGAGAGAACTTTAATACAGACACTACAGTGAGCATCACAACCATGTAACATATTTTACACCATGAAACAAACGATGTTTCATATCATCATCTGATATATATGTTATATGGAACAGGCCCAGCTCAGGCTGCCTGTGATGCAGCACAGCGCCACCCTGTGGTCATCACTGCACTGGTGACACTACAAACAACAAGTATACAGGATGGACGGTGGCCCTGAGAGCTCACACACACTGCTGCTTCTAAAACACCATGAAACAGGAAAATGCTGTGAAAGCACAAAATAATCACAGTTCAAAGAGACAATAGTGACAGAAACAGAGGCTTCACTGGTGCTGAGGGAGAAATCCCAGAGAAGCTTCCTTCCTGCCAGTATACAAGCCCACCAACAGAGACAGGACCAGTTCATCCTCCATCACTTACTGTGGCTCACGTTGCTCTTCTGTTGCTTTGCATCACAGACGCGTCTTTACTGGCTTCTTCTTCTAATTGCACTTAGAAACATGTTGTCTTTAACCTGTCACAGCTGCCCAGATGTTGCTGCTGAGAACATGTGGAGCTGATTCATGTAGTCATGTGTCTGTGAACAGCCAATCACAGGAAGACTTTCAGAAGAAACTCAGAGGAACAGCTGAGATGTGCTGAGTGACACAAGAACTGACAACAAATGTTAAAGTTCAAATGGTGGTTTTGTTTGCAGGGACTGTGAGTGGATGGAGATCCTGGTCCTCCTCAGCTGTGAGTTCTTCCTCTGTCATGAGAACCTCAGGGGGAGAACATGTGCTCACTCTCAGCTGCTTTAACAGGAAAGAAGCTCTTTTAGATCAAAGCTGAGAAACTGTTTGTAACAGCGAACTCTGTCACCTTTCTCTCCTCAGCCTGCTGCTGGACAGGCCCATGAAGCTCTGCTGTAAAGGCTTCCATGTCCCAGGCTTCACCTTTACCTGCTGACCAACGGGAGGCGTGGCCAAAACAGCGATGGGGAGTGGAGCAGCAGGTAGCAGAGGTGAGCCTCTTGTATGCAGCCTGTTATCTGTGGGACCAGGGAGGACGTGACACAGATGTTGCTGATTCAACATCTGTGTGACAGCTGGAGCAGCACAGTCTGCAGGAAACATCTGTGCATGTAGGAGACACCAAGGTTTACATGGTGGAAGCAGACGACTGACTCAAGCAGCCTCACATCACAGGCTGCTGGCTACAAGCACATGACCACAGTGACTGGTTTCACTGGTGTCTGTCCCAGTCTGTGGCAGAGATACAGGAAGTCACAGACAGCCTGCACACAGCGTTTCCTCTGGAGTGTGTTTCACACCCTGTTTGTGTTTCTCACTAACATGTTGTAGTTCTTCCTGCACACAGCAGCACTTTGATCATTTCTCCTGCTTTTCTTCCTTTTCTAGCTTTTATACACTGACAGTAACACAAAACTCCAAAGTCATCATTTGAGGAGCTTCTTAAGAGTTTCTGTGAGTTTAGTGAAGTCAGCCTCTCAACAATAAGTGTGTGTGTGTTGATTATCTAATGTTCAGAGAGGACTGCACTGATGTAGCATCCAGGTGAGCAGCTTATGAGCCAACAGGGGAAATTTAGCTGTATTATTGTTGTTTAAATGTAATAATTTATGATTTCATGTTCCAATATTTCACTTTTCCCAACGTTTTGTTATCATTTGGTCTGAAAACCATGACAAACAGCAGTGTTACAGTTGTTAGCATTAGCTGCTATAGAGCACTCAGTCCCTGTATTGGTGTTAGCGACATGAACATATCTGAGCTAACTGTGTGTTCCAGATGTGCAGCAAACCCAACTGTCCCTGTGTTTTCCTGCTGTAGACATTATCCCCATGATGCTGACGTCCTCTGGTGGGACGAGCTCACACGTTTATGGATTCAGATGCTAACTGGACCAGACTGGTGTCAACCTTTGTGCTATAGAAGCAAATCAAAGAAGAACCAGTTGAACCTGAGCTGTCTGTAGTGGTGACACCAACACCATGTCACCTGCACATGCTGACCCAGGGTCAGTGTTGAACCTATAAGCTGTGTCCTCACAGTTCAATATGTCCTCACTGCACAGGTCAATGACATCAGAGCTGTAATGTTGTTCCCGTCTCACTAAAACTTCTGGCATAAGGTGACTTTTCTGGGTGATTCCTACTCCAGGGTCACCAGTTTGAATCCCTCTGTTACTGCTGGGAACGTGCTGCTAAAGTGCCCTTGAGCAAGGCCACGTCCAGCTTATGAAGCCAACCCTGGGCTCTGCTTGCTGGCAGTGACAGAGTAGATGAAACAGCTCAGTGGATGCTAACTCACAGCTAACAGCGCTCTGTCATGGATAAGTGAAATAAAGCTGACTGACCCACAGCTGCACACAAACACCTCCAACACCTACAGGTCAGCAGGTCCACTGCTGTCTCTGATGGGCCCAAACTTTGCTTGTTCAGCGTTTGCTGCTGCTGACTTTGAAAATCACACCAAACATGGAATCAAATATATCGACTCAGCTTAGACTACAGAGAAGCTCGGCACTGCTCACAAAACTCAAACACAAAAGGCTTTTTAAAGACAACAATCACTTTGACAGACACACAAACACGACTGAGTACAGAGCAGCTGCTGGTTTGAAGCCACAGAAATGTTCAAATGTTTAAACACACTGCAGCGTTGCAGCCGTGATGCATTTGTGCTGCTAAGGCCACACACATCAGCTGCCTTACATTTTAGTACCAGTTCATCTCTGACCATGGCAGCACAGTCTTTCCAGTACAGTGATGTTGGTGGGGACAGTGGGGACTGATTGTTCATTGGCTGTAAGCCGGTCACATGGACGTTTAACTGGTGCTTTGATTGCTCTGTAGTCTGTTGTGCCTGTGAGCTGCTCCTAAAATGAGACAGATTATAATTGTCACCATTCTGTTAATGACTCTTATTATGTGCGCTCTCCTCCACTGTCACACTAAACACATTAAACCTTTATTTTTGTGTAAAGTCAGGATTTATTGGCTCTTCTTAAAAGCGTCATGAAGTGCAAAACTCAGCAAACATTATACAAAAGTAGATTTAGAAGCTGAACTGAAAACATTTAAAGTGACAGTCAGCACAAATCCAGCTGACATCTCCATCCAACCCAAGTCTTCATTTAAAGTCATTATAACTGTGACACACGTTTGTTACAGTATTAATCCTGCCTGATGCTGCAGGGCCAACATCATGAAACAGGCTCAGCATTTATTTCCATTATGAAACTTTATCATTAAAAACAAACCATTGTTCTGCAGTCGTCCCAGGACTGTCGGTCAAACGTTCTCTCCACATGTTTAAGGCTGAGCTCACTTTATCGTCTGCCTGAAGGAGGGAAGCAGATGTTACTAAACATCACAATAAAACATATGAAATGGGTGCACATGAGGAACGTCTGCACTGTTAAAGCCATGCAAACATCTTCACACATGAAGCAGCAACACCTCTCAGTTTAGCAGCAGCTGGTAAAAGCCACAGTGATCCTGGAGCCTCCCTGAAGGACTCGTTCATCAGTAACTGTCAGGAGGACGATTAAACCTGCTGCACACGTCCTGTAGTTACACACTCGGGAGGAAAGACGACGTCCTCGCTCTGCAACATGATCTGTGTTTCATCCAGGACGCTCAAACACAGACTGGTTTCCAAATATTAGACGCACTGGTTCTTCATGCGTTTCTACCTGAGCACTCAGAGTCATTTCTACAACAGGCCTCCTTCACCTGCTGGTGCCTCTGTTTCTGTGTTTGGCTGTTTCCATCAGTGCCTGATGTTTGTGATCTTTGATCTGTTCTGAAGTCTCTCTTTGTGACACAAATGTTGTTTGGCTTCTTTTGCAAACAAGGCAAAAGAACTTTAATGGATTCATTTGCTGATCTTACTTTTCTGATGCAAAGCCGTCCTTTCAACGCTTTAGAAAGAAAACCAAACAATGTTTTTAAAACTTTCCCAAAATGTAAAAGCTATTAAAACCATAAACTTCTGCTCCTTGATCATGTGATTCTTCTTCTAGACTGTCTGTAATTGTTATTGCTGATTGTCAATAAAGTTGTTTTTTATAAGTTATGTTGTAAAGGAAGCTTGTGGCGAGGGAGGAGGGGCGACTAAAAGCAGGTTCATATAGTGGGAAAGTCCTCAGGTCATGTGAGGATATTTACTGATGCGTCAACACTGTCAGATAAAAGAACGGCTGCTGCATTTGTTCTCCCACAAATAAGTTTGGTGATGAGTAAAAGAATTACAGATGATGTGGCAGTTTATACTGGGAGCTGGTAGTGATGTTACTGGCTTGAACTGGGTGGAGGACGCACTAATATGGAGGTATGTGGTTTGCTGGGACTCTAGCAGCGTGCTAGTGAGCACAGGTGATATGTCTTCAGACTCTAGGCAACATATTGTTTTTGATATACTTCATTTACTGTATAGAATCAAACACAGAGGGATAGAAGTGGATTTCTTATGGCTCCCTGTGAATATCGGTGTTGATGCAATGAACAGGACGATAAGTTTAAAAAGGTGCAGCAAGAAGAAGTCGTGCAGGTTTGACTATAAAATACAGTGAAAGTGAGGTGAAGAGTATAATGAAGGTAAAGATGAAGGACGAGTGGCAGGCACACTGGGACAGAGACGGGAAAGGCAGATATTATTATACAGAAAACAGTCGTGTAGAAGAAGCTGCAGCAGAGACCAGGATGGAATCTGGAGAGTCAGAGTTGGTCACACAGGCTTGAACAGCACACTTAAAAAGGTAAACACGACACAGGAAGTGTGACTTCTGTGGACCAGAGGAGACGTTTGACGGGTTGTTAGCGTCGTCAGGATGCTGGATGGAAACGCTGTGCCTGATAGGATGATTACAGGCTGGACTTTGTCTTCCTGTTACAGATGGATCCAGGCCCTGGATGACTGCTGGACACACATGACCCACACTAGGCTGCCTTCATCCATCCTTTCCTCCTTCACTGAGACTCAGAGTCAGCATGTATGTATTTATCAGTGATTTGAATCCTTTCATTGCAGAGTGAAGTTAAAGTAGACGTGTGAACACACTAATAAACACAAAGGGACACAACTACTACTGCATGATGGAAAGCTGAAGTATTACACAGCTTTATGAACCTCCTGTTATCCTGGTAGACGAGTACAGCAATAAATCTTTTACTTGAACATCTTCTGGCTGCAATAAGCTTTGAAATGTGACCATGAAGTTAGAGACACACTGACTGAAACCCACAGCTGTGACTGTGGATCACATCCACACACAGTGTAGCTGCTGTCTCTGTGTGAGGTCTGTGTATATATGTACATATTTATGCTTATATTCATATTCTCTTATTCCCCTTTATTTGATATCCTAATTCTGTGCTGTGTAAAGATTTGTCGGTGTTCTGCTGCTACAAACTGGATTTCCTGGAGGATAAACATGAGGGATTCATAAAGTTCTATCTCTCTGTTAAAATCCCCCAAAATAAATGAAATGTGACTTTCAGGCAGACGTGTTTTTAAAAGAGTCTCTTTAATGGAAAAATGTGTTTTTAAAACCAGCCAATAGGAGCGTCTGTGGATATCAGCTGAGGCTGAACTCAGGAACACCATCACATATAAATACACAGAATTAAATCACTAGATAAAAGACGTCATTAAATAAGGATCAAATCAACATGTCAGAGGTCAAAGGTCAGTCAGAAGAGGTGTGGTTAAACACTGGCAGTGCAGCGACCTAATGCAGTTTGGTTACCGCCACGGGAAAAGCCCCGCCCCCTCTGAGCCTCCGCTGTGTCCTCAGCACATCCAGGAGCAGCAGGTCAGAGGGGGCGGGGCCATGTCAGGACTTATTTTAAGTAAAATTTAAAGTGGAGCGACGGCAGGAGTCACACAGCAGTAACCAGCTCTGTCTGCCAGGGTCAAAGGTCAAACAAGTCCTGCAGCTGACCCACACACAGACTTACACTGATCCACAGAGAGTGATGAATCCACACATCACTCGGCTGGAGGAAGCTGGGTTTTGTTAGATTATAATATTATTTTATGCCATGTTATACCCCTAATTAAAGATTGTGAATTATTATGTAGTTTTAGTTTGCATTATTCTCCTGAATTAGAAGAAGCTGATAACTATTGCATTAGTTAAACTGATGTGCATTACATTAAACTGTTGACTTATTGTGAATGAAGGATATTGTTTTATGATGCATTATACTGCTGAGTTATAAGAAATACTGTTTGCAGAAAGTCATTGCCTTATTTGTCTGATTAGAAGAGAACATGCTGGAGTTTTCTGCCCCATCTCAGCAGGAGCAGATAAACAGGGAGCCAAGGTCGTAGCTTAGGCGCTGTGTGAGAGAAAGCATGTGAATGTTTAGGCTTTTATGATAAGGTGGAGGCACCAGAGGCTATAAGAGTTTGAGCAATACTCCACCATTTTGAGATCAGAGGCTGTCTGCATCAGTGTCCATCTCCCACGTGTGTGATCATTAAAATCATCGTTTGACTCAACCCGGCCGGACCAGTGTTGTTATTGTGGTTTTTCTCTTGTCTCCATCCCCAATATTTTGAACTCGTAACATTTTCCACACCGTCCAATCAGAAACTAGTGTTGACGCTGAGACCCGTCTCTGTAACAGGAAGTCCATGAACAGGCAGACCCTCTGCAGCAGGCTGACCTGTGACCTCTGAGACAGAGGGAGGAGTTTGTGTCAGCAGGGGGCGCTGCAGCATCGCCTGAGAGCTTTAAGAACAACAGCAATAAACAGGAAGTGAAAGTCACACTTCTGTTGGTGTGCGTCATCAGCAGACCTCCACCCTCTGCAGGAAGCTGAGATAAGAAGCAGCCAATCACAGAGCAGAGAGCGTGTGACTTCCTGTTCCTGCTGTTACTGTGACAACAGCTCCTGGGACAGAGAGCAGCTTTCTAAAGAGGAAAGATGTTGCTGTCACCCCCGGGTGTCATGTGACCCGCCTGATGTACCGATTTAAGACTGTAAGAACAATAATAACAACATGTTTTAGTCAGGTGATCCATGCAGAGCAGATCCATGTGACCAAACACAGCTGGATCACATGTTTCCTCTCCTGGAAACAGAAAGCCTTCATGTATAAAGGCTCATGTACCCACTGAGCCCTGCTCTCAGATCTGTGAGGCTTTAACAAACAACAGTTTAAAGTCATGTTTAGCATCTTCTGTCAGTGTGGAAGGTCACACACTTCCCTGAGTGTTGAACCCTGAACTACTAGCTGTTCATGTCAGCCTGGACATAAATACAGACCTGCCTGCTGTCATAGACCCCAGCACTCACATGTTACTTATAAGTGACTCATATGTATGCATGTATATATTGTGTATATTGTGCTATTTCTTACTTAGTGTGTTGTGTCTTTGTTCCTGTTTGTGCTGCAGCACTGTAACCTAAATAATTTCCCCTGGGGATCAAAAAAGTATTCGGATTGTGATTAAATGAAAGCAGTCAGAGCAGAGGACGGTGATGTAAGGAATGGGATTTTAATCAGCCAGTCTCCTTTAACTCTCAGCATCACAAAGTAATGTGGTAACATCTGGACTGATGTGTTTACTGTCAGCTAGTTTAAATGCTGTAGGCTGCAGCCGCTGCTCTAACACTATAACTGTAACAGGGCTCAGTGCTGCTTCTAACAGTCTGAGCTGCTTCAGGCTTTATTTGTGAGGAGCACAGCAGCTTACAAACACGTGGCTGGGCCTGGACCCAAAGGAGTGTTTGTTAAAGCCTGCAGTGAATCCAGCAGCAGAATGATGGAAATGCAACACAGCAATGATGAAGAGGAGCAGCATTAAAGCCAAAGTCCAGTTCATACAGTTAGGTCCATAAATCAAATAAGGGAAAATAAAATGTTGTTGGATGCACCTGTCTGCACCCTTAATGCTCTCTGGTCGCTATGGTAACGCGTAAACATTTCTTTCAAAATAAGACACACGACTACAACACGGGAAAAGACCCAGGGAAACGAAGTTAACGATAAAAACCCTGAAAACCATTGTTGGATTTATATTTTATCATTGTCATTGTTATTGGGGAATATCTAACCATATATGCTTAGAGGTGTAGAACCAATTGTGTAATGATAGTAGTCTTTAAAGACTTTGTGTGACTCCAGAGTGTTCTGGCATTCACACCCACGTCCTGGGATCATGGGAGAGGTGCTACCTTCTTATTGTTTTGTGGTAGGATGTCTGTTTTAGTCTAAGTGCCTTTTGTTTAGATGAACTGCTGGACTTCCAGACCAGCAGGTTTAGGGAAGTCGTTTATGGGGTCACACACACACACACACACACACACACACACACACACACACACACACACACACACACACACACACACACCTACATAACATACAGACTAGTACCTTTGTTCACGTGTATGTTAATGAACCTATGTATATTCGTGTAACCTCAATAAAAGAACAGTGTTACGAGAGAACGGACGAGAGCGACTGTGGTCAAGCGAAGGAACGGCATTGGTCCAGGTCTCTCCCGTGCACGAGAAACAGAAAGAACTACTCGTGTCTTGCTTTGCTGTGTAGCTGGATTGAACGATCCAGCGAACAGGTTTATGCTACAAACCTATCAACCATCAATTTCACACCGAGCCTCGACTCTCACGGCCCGGTACCAAACGACTCACGGACCGGTCCGTGACCCGGGGGTTGGGAACCGCTGAGTTAACGCATGAGTAGTTCAGGGCTGCACGTCATTTTCATTGTTAATATCTTTGTGAAAAGCACATTGATGTGAAAATCTTCATGAGAGTCAGAGGCCCTACAACACGATTAAAGATTCATTCAAAAGAAAATCACAAGTTATTATCATCTTCAGAACATTTCATTAAACATTAGAGACAGACTGCTGAGTACATCTCATCTCTATCCAAACAACCTACAGTCCACAAACACATCATGAACCAGTGCTCTGGGCTGTGGTCTGTCCCCAGTTACATGGATCAGCTGGTTCCCTGGAGGTGACTGCTGCTGTGGTTTGGAGCGGATGAATAAACCTGAACTGAATCAGGTGTCCAGTTACTTTTGGTCCCTTTAAACCAGGCTGTCACATGTTCAGGATGTGAAACTCCTCCTCCTCCGTGAAAACGGGTGTGGGTCACAATCAGCCAAGGTTTTGGGTGAACCCATTGTGAGATCTAGCCCCACGCTATCATGTGATTTCCTGTGATCAAATGTCCCAGGATGTGAGTGGGCGTTAAGACGTCCATGTCCCTCTTCAAACAACTTAAAGAAGTCCAGACGCTTTTCTTTCCAAGCTCCTTCAACAACATCATTCATAGAACAGCTTCCAGCTTCTTTTGCTCGGCTACAGTTTGGATGGATTTGCATTTAAAGATGCAACAAGACTAAAATGGTTAGGGTCAGGAGGTCAAAGGTCAGAGCTCCTGTGGGTCTGAGGGCGGCCTCACGCTGGAGAAGGATGAAGGAGTCTGACCTGAGCCAGTGTTTGACATGAACACATCAGCACTGCTGTCAGTGAGCCTAACGACAGCCGTTAGCATCATTTCAGTGTTTCAGTCATAAAAACACTTCCTGTCTCTGTGGTGGTTACAGTGACATCATGCAGTTTGTGCTTTGACCTCCAGAGGGCGACAAATCAGCACAGACAGAGAGCTCCATTCAAACTTTGCTGCCATCAGGAATAATTCTTCAAATATAATCATCAGTGTTTGAGCAGTTATGATATCAGGGACAATCTAGACATGTGTGACAATACTGAACATGTCACATGACACACCTCAAACATCATGTGATCCACTCTCAGTCTGCACTTTCATTCATGACTTCAACAGGTTGAAATGAGCTTTGAAGAAACATCAGTTCAGTGCTGAAACATTTAAACGCTGCAGGAAGAACAACAACAAAGTGATGACGGATGTTTGTGCTTCAAACAGGAAAACCAGCAGAAATAAATCACAGCCTGCCAGAGGTTTGGAGTTTCCCAGGTGCACCTGAACGCAGCACAGTGTTCCAATGCTCCTTATTGTCCTCAAACGTCTCTTTGGGTGTTTCCTTCCTGCTCAAAGTTTACTGTCACTTCCTGAACTTTGTGGAGTGGAGCTTGTTGTTGGTGTGTGAAGAAACTGTAAGTTTGCTTTGTTTCCTCCTTTAACAGTTTGTCTTTAGGAACTTTACTGTTTGTTCAGCTCGTGTTTGATTTCTTCACACAACAAACTGTGTGTGTTTGTATTTCCGGTCTCTCCATTAAAGTCAGTGTGTAATGTTTCCTGGCTAACATCAGCTGTGTGCAGCTTAGTTCAGCACAAATCTGCCGCTCCATAGTTCACGGTAACGGACTCACAGCTGGACCAACGAGGCCGAGTGTGTCCGCCACTCTGAGCTACGTTCGTGTTTGTGTACTTGTAGTTTGTACTTTGAGTTCACTCAGAGCCCACAGAGGACGCAGCGTACGTGATGACGTCACAGCCCTTTACCTCCTTTACTGTCACTGTGATTAATATTTACACACGAGACACCTGCAGAGCTCTGACGCTAAGCTAGCACACAGCATGCTAACGCTAAGCTAACGCTAAGCTAGCCAAGAACCCAGAGTGAGGTTAAAGCTGAGTAAACACTGACCCCAGACCAGCACCGTGATAAAGGCAAGGCAAGGCAAGGCAAGTTTATTTGTATAGCACAATTCAACAACAAGGTGATTCAAAGTGCTTTACAGAGACATTAGAAACAAGAACAAATAAAAAGCATGATTTAAAATTGAATAAAACAAGCAAATAAACTAACTAACTAATTAACAAACAAACAAACAAACAACAGTATATAAAATCAAAACAGATAAAATCAGAACAGTAGATAAAATCAGTAGTTAAATGTAAGTTTTGAAATTTAAGCTTAAAAGTGTGGATTTGGTGCTTTATTCAAATGCAGCTGAGAACAGGTGAGTCTTCAACCTGGATTTAAATAAACTGAGTGTTTCAGCTGATCTGAGGCTTTCTGGGAGTTTGTTCCAGATATAAGGAGCATAAAAGCTGAATGCAGCTTCTCCGTGTCTGGTTCTGACTCTGGGAACTGATAAAAGACCGGATCCAGATGACCTGAGGGATCTGGATGGTTCATACTGGGTCAGGAGGTCATTGATGTATTTTGGTCCTAAACCATTCAGAGCTTTATAGGCCAGCATCAGAACTTTAAAGTCTATCCTCTGACGGACAGGCAGCCAGTGTAAGGACCTCAGAGCTGGACTGATGTGGTCCACTTTTTTGGTCTTAGTGAGGACTCGAGCAGCAGAGTTCTGAATGAGCTGTAGTTGTCTGACTGATTTTTTAGGTAGACCTGTAAAGATGCTGTTACAGTAATCAAGCCTACTAAAGATGAATGCATGGACTAGTTTTTCCAGGTCCTGTTGAGACATCAGATCTTTTATCCTTGATATATTCTTGAGGTGATAGTAAGCTGACTTTGTTATTGTCTTAATGTGTTTTTCTAAGTTTAGGTCTGCATCCATCACTACACCCAAATTTCTCGCCTGGTTTGTGGTTTTTAGATGTATAGATTGAAGTTCTCTGGTGACCTGTAATCGTTTTTCTTTGGCGCCAAAGACTATTACCTCAGTTTTGTTTTTGTTTAGCTGGAGAAAATTGTGGCACAACCAGTCATTGATTTCCTCAATGCATTTACCAAGAGCCTGTACAGGGCCTCGGTCTCCTGGTGACATTGTGATATATATTTGTGTGTCATCTGCATAGCTGTGGTAGTTTATTTTGTTGTTGTTTATAATCTGTGCCAGTGGGAGCATGTAAATGTTAAACAGAAGGGGTCCCAAGATGGAACCTTGGGGAACTCCACATGTGATACTTGTCTGCTCAGATGTGAAGTTACCTATTGATACAAAGTATTTCCTGTTTTCTAAGTATGTTTTGAACCAGTTTAGTACAGTTCCTGAAAGACCTGTCCAGTTCTCCAGTCGTTTGAGTAATATGTTGTGGTCAACTGTATCAAATGCTGCACTGAGATCCAGTAAAACTAGGACTGGCATTTTTCCACTGTCTGTGTTCAGACATATGTCATTAAACACTTTGGTCAGAGCGGTTTCAGTGCTGTGGTTCTGTCTAAAACCTGACTGGAAGGCATCGTAGCAATTATTCTGTTTTAAGAAGTAACTGAGCTGTTGAGAAACTGCTTTTTCAATGATCTTACTTAAAAATGAGAGATTTGAGATCGGCCTGTAGTTGTTCATTTGTGTCTTGTCAAGATTGTCCTTTTTCAGTATAGGTTTGATTACAGCAGTTTTTAGTGATTCTGGAAACACACCCGATAATAAAGAAAAGTTGACGATCTGTAACAGGTCTGACTCTAAAGTCTTTGAGACCTTTTTGAAAAAACTTGTTGGCAGGACATCTAAACAGCAGGAGGAGGAGTTCAGTTGACCTAAGATGTCCTCCAGGTCTTTGCTGTTAATAGGTTGAAACTGTTTCATGGTGTTTAAACAGTTTTTTGGTGGACACAGTACATATCCTGGATCTGCTGTTGATGTACCAATTGCTTGTCTAATTTTTTGGATTTTTTCAGTGAAGAATTTGGCAAAGTCATTGCAGGCCATGGTCGAATGAAGTTCAGCTGCCACTGACACAGGAGGGTTTGTTAGCCTGTCAACTGTAGAAAATAAGACCCGAGCATTATGGCTGTTTTTAGTGATGATGTCAGAGAAGTAGGACCTCCTTGCACTCCTCAGTTGTAAATTATAATTGTGAAGTTTCTCTTTATAAATGTCATAATGAACCTGGAGGTTTGTTTTTCTCCATCTGCGCTCAGCTTTCCTACACTCTCTTTTTTCATTTTTCACCAGTGTGGAGTTTCTCCATGGAGACTTTTTCCTTCCAGAGATAACCTTCACCTTAATGGGAGCAATAGTGTCCATTACATTTAACATGTTAGCATTGAAGCTATTGACGAGCTCATTGACTGACCCTCTGGGCAGGTCAGGTGTTAATGGGAAGACCTGGTTAAAAATTGCACTACTGTGTTCAGTTATACACCGTTTTGTGATCACTGTTGTTGATATATTTGTGTGGGCTGAGATTTTACTTTCAAAGAAAACACAGTAATGATCAGACAGGCCCACATCAGACACAGTAACCTTTGAAATGCTCAGGCCTTTGGAGATCAGTAGGTCAAGAGTGTGTCCTCTATTATGTGTGGCCTCTGTTACATGCTGAGTCAGCCCAAAGTTGCCCAGAGTGTTACTCAGGTCTTTAGTCCCTTTGTCCTGAGGGTTGTCCACATGAATGTTAAAATCCCCAGCAATAATTACACAGTCAAAATCAACACAGATCACAGACAGCAGTTCACTGAGGTCATTAAAAAAGTCTGTGCAGTATTTGGGAGGCCTGTAAACATTAAGAAACACAACTTTGGATGGGGCCTTCAGCTGTAAAGCCACATATTCAAAAGACTGAAAACTTCCAGGAGATAGCTGCTTACATTGAAATGATTCATTAAATAAGACAGCAACCCCTCCTCCTCTCCTGCTCGCCCTGACCTCACTGATAAAACTGTAGTTAGGAGGGGTCGTCTCGATGAGAACAGCTCCACTGTTACTTTGGTCTAACCAAGTTTCAGTTAAAAACATAAAATCAAGGCTGTGCTCAGTGATTAAATCATTAATTAAAAATGTTTTCCCAGCTAGAGATCTAATGTTTAATAAAGCCAACTTAAGTGTTTTAGAGGTATTACTTGTATAAAGTGAGCTGCTGCTGCTGAACTTGAACAGGTAACAAAGTGATGAGCAGTCAGGCTGCAGGTTTCTACCTGTTCATGCTTCTACAGTAGAATCACTTTGAAGTGTCTTTGTGCTGTTTCATCTTTGATTTGTGTTCATAAACACTCAGAGAAACATCACGTGACCTCATCAGGATCTGTGTTGGTGTGTGGGGCTGTACCTCAGCTTTATGTTGTTACATGCTCATTTGTTCATTTTAACATCAAAGTAATGTTATGAGGAGTAATGAAGTAACGTACTCCATTACTTTTAATTAAAGTGTTCTGTGTAATATGTGTAATAATGACCGTTTTGAGTAATGACCAACACTGATCACAACAAAGAGGAAATGCCTCCAACATGCACAAACATTTGAGCCACAACATGCAGTTAATGTGCACAAATGTCTTTGATATGCTGCTCAGTGATGGTGGTGACTGTCAGAGCAGAGCTACTGAGAATCAATAAGTAATATCAATGATGGGATCAGAATCACTAAATTCTTCTCATCCCTGTCAGTATCATACATGTGCTGTATAATGTGATAAATGTAGAGGTGCTGGCTGTTCTCTCACTCTGCTGTTTAGCTGTAAAGGACGCCTCCCTGCCTTTGTCTCATTCATGACCTTTAATAGTCTCTTCTAACATGCAGAGATCTGTATGATCTGTTTCATAGAGTCTAACCAGCCTGTACAGGTAACAACAACAGTCACTGCATCACTGACACACAAACGTCATCTCTGTCAATAACAACATTCATACATGGAATAAAAACACATCAGTGGATCATTGCTGGAGCTGATGTTTGTGCTCCTGGTGCAAAGGCTCTCAGTTTCCTCCTTGAAATAACATCAGTGGTGGGTCAGCGACATGCTTTCTTTCCCTCTCAGGTTTAAATATCTGGGACTCTCCACCGTTTGGTTTTAGAGCTGAAGAAGCTTCTCAGATGAAACGTCTTCCAGAAACTTAAAGACGTCTCTTTTCTCTCCAAGCTCCTTAGATCACATGACCTGGATGACTGAACCTACAGACATATTGACCTGGTTTCTATGTTACATGACAGGTCAGAGGTCAGCGACTGTAACTCAGTTCCTCCTGTTAATGTGAACTCACTGAGTGTTTGTGGTTTACCTCTCAGACTGACTGAAGATGATGATGGAGGAAGAGGAGGACAGAGCAGAGTCTGCAGGGTCCAGCTGTCCGTCTGTGAGGAGTGACCGGTCCAAAGGTAGCAATCCAGTCTTCAGTGGTGAACCTGGAGCAACGAGGTCAGAGAGCTGTGATGACTCCTTTACATGTTTGTGTTTCCTGGATAAATATGACCTGAAACATCCTCAGATTGTTACAAAGATTCATTAAAAAGAAAACAATGAAAGAGAAAAGATCCAAATGTTCGACTTGGTCATTTGCTGTTTGAGGACAGTGATGCTCATATCTGTGGGGAAAGTGTGACCTGAGTGGGTTCATGTTTGTCTTTAAAGAACAGAGCTGCTCTGATTCTCTTTGTGTCTGATCTGTTAAACAGTCTGAGAGGTCACACAGAGACCCAGCAGCTAAAGCCTGGATCATACTGGCTGCTGTTACTCCATCAGGACAACACTGAACCACAGTGGTGTGGATGTAGTGGATAAATCCCACCATACTGATGCTCAGAGTTAACCACAGGGAACAAAACCAGATGTTACCTTCAGATTGTGACCTTTGGAGTGGACGATGCAGATTTCAATAGAGAATAAATGTTGTTGTTTTTCAGCTGTGAAGAAAGAATCTAATTTTCTGAACTTAAGAATTTATGATGCTGGAAACAACATGGAGACTATAACACAACATTTCCACTGTGTTCATAGAATGAATGTAAAACTGTCAGACATTCATTAAATATGCAAAATGTCTACAGAAGCATCAGAGGGTCAGACGTGAAGCACTCAGTGATTTTGATCAAATGACTCATCAGTTATTGATCTGTACTACACTGATCTACCACGTTAGTAAAGCTGGTGTTCTGGTGGTGGAGGGAGACTCGGATCATGTTCTGGTTTTGGAGCAGTGATCTGCTGATGGTTCAGTTTGATGAGCTTCTTCAAAATCATCCCTGACATCACCACTGAAAGGACGTCCATGAAAACAGACTGAAAATTACTGATATGTTCACAATCTGAGAGTTTAAAACTTGACAGACTTGATTCAGATGAAGTTATTTGAGCAGAAACTCCTGGATCTTTATCCTGTGTTGATCTAATCCTTCATGGTTCCTCCACAGAGTGGACCAGCAGAGCTCAGAGGTTCCCAGTGGTCAGTCTGCCCAGCAGCATCAAACACAGCTGGACTCCATATTTATGGTCTGTACATGTACAACAACTACTGTTACATCTGTTCTGTTCACAGTCATCTCCATGCTGCTCTTTGTAGACCAGTGGATCGTCAGTGTGTCCAACATGGATCTGATGTTTGGCTCCATGATTTCAGTCTGATTGGCTCATTCATAAATATTCTGTTCCAGCTGCTGGAGGACAACATCATCACTTTTGTGAAGAACGAGCTGAAGAAGATCCAGAAGGTTCTGAGTCCAGATTACCCAGAATGCTTAGAGAGTCAGAGGAGCAGCAGCAGAGAGGCATTTGTGAAGATCATAGTGGACTTCCTGATGAGAATGAAGCAGGAGGAGCTGGCTGACCGTCTGCAGAGCAGTAAGAGGATTTATCTAAAGATTTAAGCTGCTGGATAAATGAACATTTTCCAGAGATGGAAGATGGAGCAACATGTTTTAAAGATTAGTTCTTTTTGGAATTGAGTGTTTATTTTTCTTCTCATTCAGAACTTCAAGCTGCAGTTTGTCATCGTAACCTTAAATCCACCCTGAAGACGAAGTTCCAGTGTGTGTTTGAGGGCATCGCTAAAGCAGGAAACCCAACCCTCCTGAATCAGATCTACACAGAGCTCTACATCACAGAGGGAGGGACTGCAGAGGTCAATGATGAACATGAGGTCAGACAGATTGAAACAGCATCCAGGAAACCAGACAGACCAGAAACAACCATCAGACAAGAAGACATCTTTAAAGCCTCACCTGGAAGAGATGAACCAATCAGAACAGTGCTGACAAAGGGAGTGGCTGGCATTGGGAAAACAGTCTTAACACAGAAATACAGCCTGGACTGGGCTGAAGACAAAGCCAACCAGGACATCCAGTTCATATTTCCATTCACTTTCAGAGAGCTGAATGTGCTGAAAGAGGAAAAGTTCAGCTTGGTGGGACTTGTTCATCACTTCTTTACTGAAACCAAAGAAGCAGGAATCTGCAGCTTTGAAGACTTCCAGGTTGTGTTCATCTTTGATGGTCTGGATGAGTGTCGACTTCCTCTGGACTTCCACAAAACTACAATCCTAACTGACCCTAGAAAGTCCACCTCAGTGGATGTGCTGCTGATAAACCTCATCAGGGGGAAACTGCTTCCCTCTGCTCGCCTCTGGATAACCACACGACCTGCAGCAGCCAATCAGATCCCTCCTGACTGTGTTGGCATGGTGACAGAGGTCAGAGGGTTCACTGACCCACAGAAGGAGGAGTACTTCAGGAAGAGATTCAGAGATGAGGAGCAGGCCAGCAGGATCATCTCCCACATCAAGACATCACGAAGCCTCCACATCATGTGTCACATCCCAGTCTTCTGCTGGATCACTGCTACAGTTCTGGAGGATGTGCTGGAAACCAGAGAGGGAGGACAGCTGCCCAAGACCCTGACTGAAATGTACATCCACTTCCTGGTGGTTCAGGCCAAAGTGAAGAAGGTCAAGTATGATGGAGGAGCTGAGACAGATCCACACTGGAGTCCAGAGAGCAGGAAGATGATGGAGTCTCTGGGAAAACTGGCTTTTGATCAGCTGCAGAAAGGAAACCTGATCTTCTATGAATCAGACCTGACAGAGTGTGGCATCGATATCAGAGCAGCCTCAGTGTACTCAGGAGTGTTCACACAGATCTTTAAAGAGGAGAGAGGACTGTACCAGGTCAAAGTGTTCTGCTTCATCCATCTGAGTGTTCAGGAGTTTCTGGCTGCTCTTCATGTCCATCTGACCTTCAGCAACTCTGGACTCAATCTGATGGAACAACAACAAACAACCTCTACATGGTCTAAACTATTTAACAAACCGAACCTACAATCTCTCCACCAGAGTGCTGTGAACAAGGCCCTACAGAGTCCAAATGGACACCTGGACTTGTTCCTCCGCTTCCTCCTGGGTCTTTCACTGCAGACCAATCAGACTCTCCTACGAGGCCTGCTGACACAGACAGGAAGTAGCTCACAGACCAATCAGGAAACAGTTCAGTACATCAAGGAGAAGCTCAGTGAGAATCTGTCTGCAGAGAAAAGCATCAATCTGTTCCACTGTCTGAATGAACTGAATGATCGTTCTCTAGTGGAGGAGATCCAACAGTCCCTGAGATCAGGAAGTCTCTCCACAGATAAACTGTCTCCTGCTCAGTGGTCAGCTCTGGTCTTCATCTTACTGTCATCAGAAGAAGATCTGGATGTGTTTGACCTGAAGAAATACTCTGCTTCAGAGGAGGCTCTTCTGAGGCTGCTGCCAGTGGTCAAAGCCTCCAACAAAGCTCTGTGAGTACATTTGTACTCATGTCTTTACTTTTAACATCCAACTGTGTCAGTAATTTATTTCACCAGGCTTTCTGTCTTTGTATGAATTTGTATCCTAAAGTTTTGGGATTTCTCCAATACAACTGTAACCTCTTTGATGCCTCCAGAACTCGAGACGCTGGATTCACCATAAACTCTGATCATCACTGCTGCTGTTATGTTATCAGTCTTTGTTTAAACACTTAGGCTGCATGTGCCTGATGTTGTGATACTTTATATTCACATGCATGCTCCTAGATACATTTCTACTGCAGGTCTATTTTAGTCACAAATGTTGGTGAAACACTTGCTTTTACATGCATGGTGGGTCCTGCATTAAAGAAAGCATTTGAATTACTCAGTGAATCCTGGCAGCCAGAGAAACATCCTTAGTTCCACTTTAAACTAAACTCTGCTTCGGTCTTCCACAGTGTGTTTGTTGTTTCTTTGTTGTTGTTGGCCTGCTCTCTCCTCTCACTCCAATCTGGTTGCAGCAGATGTTTGTCCCTCCCTGAACCTGCAGACTTGGGTGCAGCACCTCAGTTCATCTTCAGTCTGAAACCAGCTGTTGTAGCTATATCCCCTCAAGCACACCTTCCCTGGTCATCTCTGCTGTGGTTGCTATAAAATTTAATCTTGATTTTAAAAAAAAAGAACAAAAAACTTCAAGTCAGACTTGATGCCATTTGTTGGCAGCATGGTGCCTGTTTGTATTTGATGATAAACTGCAGCACAGTCTAAAGCAAACCTTCTGACTTTATTGACTTTATGCATGTATATATTCTTCCTGTTCACCTTGGACACACAGCAGCTCTCTGTTTGTTGTGATTGGATCTAGAACAGCCAACATATCCTAATCTAGATGATTTCTAAGGTGGTATCTGGGAGGAAAAGTTAAAATCAGCTTGGATGGCCTGTACTGTATGATGGCCTTGGTTGCACCACATTGATAGCCATGCAGGGTGGTTCACTCCTTGGGCAAGAAGACCGAGGAGTGAGCCACCCTTGGTCAAAGCTTGGTCATTCAAGCTCACTGTTTTCCCCTTGTTGGTTGATGATAGTATTTTTTTTTTACCTGACTTATAGTCATCATTGTCTTCAAATTAACTCACACACTGCTGACTGCTGTAGCTTACCTGGCTGAGCAGGTGACCCATGTACTGAAGTTTAGAGTCGTGACTCCAGGGCCTGGTTTGAGTCTGCCCATGACCATTTCCTGTGTGTTATTCTCCTCACTTCTCCCTCCCTTCCTGTCTTCTTTGTCCTATACAGTGAAGACAAAAGGCCTCAAGTTGTGAAAACTCTTCCCCTTCATCATCTTCCATCTCTCTCATCTAACATCCCCAGTATTCTCCGAGTAGAGAATCTTTTCACAATCTTGAATGATAAGGATCCAAGTGGGTAAAGTTATTTATTTGTTGTGTTCCTATTTGCAGCTGGGATAGATTAAGAAAAACTATCGGCTGCCAAAATTACATCCAGTTTAGAAGAAAAACATTGAGTGAAGCGTTTGTTTCATCATCCTTCACAACTCATCAACCAGGTGTCACAAACTGCAGCAGGACAGTACAAAGCATGTCATACTGGATGGCTGCAACAACCAGAGTTTTACCTACCTTTGGTATTTGGTGACAGCATGAGCGTAATATTTACTGAACAGAGTCGTCTTCTGTAATCTTTTCAGATTCAGATTCAGAACACTGTATTTATTTTCAAGGGGCAATTAGGATACTGAGCTTTCCAACCGTACATACAATACACAAACATCACATTGGGGAGACGGGTCAGGCTAGGTAGCTGGCCGGTCAGCCGCTAGAGCAGCGACCCGGAACCGAACAGCAGAAAATGCACAACATCAGGAAAGATGAGGAGAAAAAAGAACTCCTCCCAGACTGAGCTCCAACAGGGAGATCAGTTTGAGAACAGACAAAAAATGACCTTAGTGCAGAGCACATGAAAACTCTTAATGCGCCATAGAAACACATGACGAGCAACAGGGATGGGTAAAAGGTGAGAGACAGCCGGTGTAGACAGCGCACCCGGGCCTGCAGCATTTGCGCTGGTCCCCTCGACCCACCGTCTGCACCGGGAGGGGATAAGCATGCTTAGGATGGGAAGGAACAGTCTAAACACCGTCTGTTATCAGGGTGAGATTTGTTATGTTCAGCTCCAGCCTTGAGACCACAGCTGGCGCCGGTATGTTACCCGCATGAAATGATGGTGGCTTTCTTTGGTGCGAACAACTGCATGTCAATTTCACAGCTGATCTAACAGTCCGTCACTCGTCTCTCAATCTCCCGTTGGAGAGCCACGAGCTTCTCCGAGAGGTTATCGGTTTTGCGCTCAAAGAGCAAAGTCTGTGAACTCACGGCCGCCATGAGCTTCTTCAAGATCTTATCCGTGCTGCGTTCAATGAGCCCATTTTGAGAAGTCACGACCCGTCCCATTGTTTCAGTCACAGCGGGCAGCCTTGTGGGGTTTTGAACAGCTGATTCCGCTTTCTTTAATCTTCAATAAGCCAGGGCCAAGCCAGCTCAGATCAGCAAGAACCCTTTGCTGCTGTGAATGTCCGTGCTGCTATATTTCAGGATCAGGCTCTAAATGTACAAATGGATCTGAGAAGATTTCCAATCATGTTTCTACTAGATTTACAGTTTGTTTTCATGTCTTCTGACTCAGAAGGTGGAGCAGGTGGAGCTTACAAGGAGTAAGTGCTGCTATAGAAGAAGAGTTGTGTTTTAATGAAGCTATTTAGTTAACCAATAATTGTATTGCATGCTGGCATTAAAAATGTTTCATTTTACTGATTTAATTGTTTGTTTGTTTTCTTCCAGACTGAGTGGCTGTAACCTCTCAGAGAGAAGCTGTGATGCTCTGTCCTCAGTTCTCAACTCCCAGTCCTCTAGTCTGAAAGAGCTGGACCTGAGTAACAATGACCTGCGGAATTCAGGAGTGAAGCTTCTGTCTGCTGCACTGCAGAGTCCACATTGTACACTGGAAACTCTCAGGTCAGGATCCAAACATATCATTAAATGATATTATTGTACAAACAACCAAGCTTTATAGAATTGGCAGGTGAACTTTTCTTTATCTTTGGATTGCTTAGGAGATTCTTAATTACTGTCTGAACATTTTTTACAGTCACATATTTTGTTTTAATGGTCAAACAGAATTATTGTTCAGTTCAATGAGCAGGTAGCTGTGAGATTCATAATAATGAGGTATATTTGTATTAAAGATGACTAAACTTGAACAGTAGCTGTGAGTTACTTTGTTTACTCATGTGTGCTGATGTTGTGAATAATTTAAAGCTGAAGTAAACTTGTAATGAGTTTAATAGAGTTTCTGAAGTAAGTGTACTTGGAGATATTTATGTGTTTACTAAAGTCCAGGAGCAGGAGGCTGTGTGTAGCATAGAGGAACCCAGACCTCAGCTTTGTCTCCTGGTTTCTGTTGCTGCTGTTACAGTTTCCCCTCATCGTTCCTTCAACAGTCTCCTCACTGTAACAAATCAAAGTGTTACTGTATAGATTCACGTCTGAATGTTGCCATGTGCTATCAAAACTGAAAGCGATGTTTCATACACCCACGTGGTTCAGTCACACAGTAACTGATGGTAAATAATGTTTGTGTTGAGCACATCGTACAGGTCAGCTGCTCCACACAGATCTCAGGTTTACATGCTGGAACAGTTTGTGATCATGAAGGATAAACCTCACTTCCTCTTTGTTTCATACAGATGTGACATGAACAATAACACATTCATGAAATCCTTTTAGGAACACAAACACTATTGTAGCTGGATAATATATTTAAATGTAGGACAATGTAGGGGATCATAAACGACAGTAATAACTAACCACCACCTCACCATTTGGGTTGGTAGCTGCATGTTGACGGACAAAGTGTGGACTTTATACAAGTTTTTAAATTGTGTTGATCGGCCGCGTAAAACCAGAGTTATGATAAAATATCTGCAATGTTTGGTTTTCTTCCTGAATAGTATTGTTGTTTATAACAACGATAGTATTCAGTATTTATTGCAACAAACTTTGTTGTTTGCAAAACTCAGTAACTTTTTTGAAGAAGTAACTATATAATTAATTGCCCAACATTGGTCATTATATCCTGTATTTTGCAGACAGAGTTACAGACTCTCTCCCAGACCACAGACTCATAATACAAGTCAGAGCTTTATAAAAATAGAAAAAATAAAGTTGTGTTTTCAAAATTGGAGTTCAAGTTATTTTTACTTCCAATAGTGTTAACATGCTACAGGTCATGAACAAGGTTGTTTTTAATTTTCATTGTAAGTGGGCTAAAGAATCAGAATCAGAATCAGAAAGGGGTTTATTGCCAAATGTTGAGCAGGTTTACAACATTAGGAAATTGCTGCGGTGCTTCAGTGCAAACATAGTGTCATAAATTGCGCTTAAATAGACATGAAAAAATTAAAAGTAAGAATAAGAATTAAAAGTGCTACGTAGAAAGATATGTGCATGAGATATACATGAGAATAAGAATTAGTTAATTAAAAGTAGTCTAACATAAATGTAAATGCTGTAATTTGATTACTTTAATAAACCGTGTAACTTGGATGGATAAGATGCTGGCGTGACCACAGTGCACACGTCTCCAAGGGACGCTCAGGGAGTTTGTGTGTTCGCTCAGACACATGAAACATTAGAGGGAACATTGGCGGTGACTGGCAGGGAAAAGGGGAATGATAAGACTTACTGTAAATATAATTATGTATGTATTGAAAAAGGAACAACTAAAATGTTCCAGCTGAAAAATGAAATCAGTTTCAGTTTATGAGCTCTGTTTGTTTTCTTTACAATTCCAACCTTTTATTTTGAAATGAGCTGCTCATTCCTGTTTAGAGTTGATGAGCTGATGTGGGTGAGAGGACTCAGGCAGCCTGACAGAGTTGATGTCCTGGGGCCTGTTCTTCGTACCTTGCTAAGTAAGTTAGCTGGATTTGATTGTTGACAATTTCGCGTGATCTTGGATCGTTCGGTTCCCCGAAGCTCATCCGGAACTTGCTGTCATAGCAACAGAGCCGTAAGCGTAAACCTGCTCGGGAGCAGGTTTACTTTATGTAAACAGGATTAGATCGCGGCCACGCAGGTATGTCCGCTTCATTTATACGAAAGCAACAGCGATATTCCACCACTGTTTCACCATAAATAAATAACATCAATGTAACTAAAGACAATGCAGCACTTGATCCTTTTATTGATGTCACACAGATACATACAGGTCATTCCCTAAAAAAGGGAAATGTACTATTAACATTCTATTACATGTATGTGATTATTGCAGATGTAATTCATATTTCAGAGTAGTAATTGTAAATTACTTCGTGTAATCAAGATGAGAGACCACGGCTATAAAAGCGAAGGTGGATTTGGGAAGTCTGTCGCAGCCATGTCCTGTCCGTTTACGCGAGCAGCCCATTGCGGAAGGTGCAAGATTGATAAGGAGAGTCCTCAGAATCCAGCGTATATTGCGGGACAGACAGGATCCTTTAGCTCAGCGCGACAGTGTGCTCATAGAGAGATATCGATTTTCCCGTGAGGGTATTATTCACTTAACCAACTTGTTGACGAGGGGGTGCAGGACCACCGCCTGTCTTTTTTTTTGCTCTGCCCTTTTCTTGGTTGCTGTTATGAACAAACAAACAGATTATTTCAGGGTCTCTTTCCAAGAGACGAAAAGCAATATAAGTGATAAATATTACCATTCTGTAGAATATTCTTATATTTCACTTTTACTTGTTCCCATGTTCTAGTGGGTCCTGTTGTGGCTCTAATGTGAAAGGGGATATAATATAACATATTTTAATATAATGTAATATAATATTGGATAATATAGTGTAATATAATAAATCTATAAATAAATAATAAAGTGACTGAATAGTGGTATTGTCATGCGCTTTGGGTGCCTTGGAAAGCGCTATATAAACCCAATCCATTATTATTGTTATTATTGGATTACTTACGAGTTTAATTTGTCAGCAACTTTCTGCCAGCCCTCTCTCCTTGCTTTTGCAGCCTTTGCAGTGTTCCCTTGCGTTTTAATTAAACTCTGAAACTCCTGAAATCCCTCACTCAAGAGTTCTTGCTCTGCTGCCGGAAAATACCGAGCGCGCCCCTTCGACATTTTCGCCGACCAATCAGCGGGTTGCCGATCAATGTTTCTACTATCGATGCGTAGCCCTTTTTACGACACCCAGTGATGTCACATTACTGCGTCCAGCTGTACTAATCGTCAACAACAGGTGTGTTCGGGGAACCGGATTAGCGAGCTCACGGTTAGCGCGATGGTTTGGTCTTGGATGTAGTAAGCGACGTACGAAGACCGGGCCCCTGGTCTTCCCTGCTTGTCCTGATATACATAAACATGAGTATCCTTGCAGGTCAGATCTCATCAGTCACACCTGTTAGTGCAGTTCTCCTCTAGATTGTAGTGCTTGTTAAACTAGGATGATTTTAGGAGCCTGGACCGCAGATCTAAGGGAAGATATGACTTGGAAAGACTAAACCAACCTATTAGAGGTGTTCGCACTAACATAGATAAATACTCAGATTTACACCTTTAGTGTCTCACAAAGGGTTGAAAAGTGAATGTGCACAGAGAGGTTGGTGGTGAGACGGGCACTTCCAGCACTGTAGATGTGATCCAGCTCAGTGTTCATGGAAATAATCCGGAGAGCAGGATTCCTTGATGAATGTCACATCTTCTTAAAGTTATAATCCACAGGGAAAACTGTGAAACTGTCGATCTGATATCTACTCAACCAATCAGGTGTTTACATGCCCTTCACTGATCTCCAGCCCCACCTTATTATCAGTTTCTCTCTTTTACATCTGAATTATCTTCACTTCACATTTCAGTCAGTTCAGATTTCATTAGCACGTTCACTTTAGCATAATCCATTTTAATCCAAACACCTTTCTCTTTAAACTCTGTTTGTCAGTCACAGTATATCCAGTACAATCCTCTTTTTCACTGCGTCACACACATTCAGAGATCAGAGTGTCCTGTGTGTGCTCTCATTCACTCACACTCACTCTCATATGGCTGAAGTCTGTTTGTACACAGGCTGTCAGCTGGCCTGAGTTAGGCCTGTCTCTAAAATCATTATTTTATTACTTTTATTCTGATTCATCAAAGCCAAACTCAAACATATTTATATTTACTGATTATGTTCTCATCAATAATTAACAGTCAGTACATTCAGATATGAATCATAATTCAGTGTTTAACATATTATCACAGATGGACTGCACAGGAGATCTCCTTTATGAAGAAACTGTGAAAGTTTGTCCAACAGTGGGAAACATTTCAGAGAACATCTCAGAGAATATCTGTGAAGCAGAAACTAAACATAATAATAGAAGAAAAGCCAAATAATGATCCAAATCCTGCTCTGAGACTATCAGACAGTAAAGGCTTCCAAAGACTGCTCACCTCTCAGACTTACTTAAAGATGCTGGTGCTGTCCACAGATCAGCTGACCTGCTGGGTCTCCATGATCAGCTTTGTTTCTTGGAGATAAAGGCTGAAGCCTTTAGAGCTTCAGTTCTCCAGAGCAGCAGGATGTCTGAGGTCCGCAGAAACACAAAAACACAGCAGCTAAAAATAGTTGTTCAAAGAAAACGAGGTGGGAGCTGCTGATTCCTGAGCTTTGATACTGGATTAGCTTCAGTAGTTATTCCAATCACTGCTGTAGGAGCTACATTTAGTCACAGCTGACTGTCTTCTTTGAACAATCACAATGACTACTGTTGTAAAAAACAAGCACACAAAGAACCAATGAGAGTGTAGAACATGATAAAGAGCTCCTGTGATGGTGGCAAAGAAATGAGCAGCAGACGGCCGTCTACATGTTGTAGTGGTTTACAGTCACCAGGGGGCGCCGTCACGGCCACGCAGTCAGTGGGCTGCTCTGCTTGTGCTGTTGTTGGTGAAGCTGAAGTGAAAGCGAATGTTAAAAGAATGAAAAGTGTCCACTGCAGCCTCCATCTGAGCTTGTCATGTTCTTCTTCTTTGATCCTTCGTGTTTGTGCTGAACACTACTGTCGCTCTCTTCCCTGTTCCCGCCCACTTTCTAACCAATCAGCATTGGAGCGTGCACAGCGTCGTCCACACTGAGCTTTGTTGTGAGCGCATGGACTCGTCTGCAGAACATTTGTATGGGCTCAAAATGTGGTCATAAATATTTTGTACTTGTAAATCAGGATTTGTATGTGTAAAAAGAATTTGTGTGTGTGTAAAAAAGATTTGTGTGTGTGTGTGTGTGTGTGTGTGTGTGTGTGTGTGTGTGTGTGTAAAAAAAGATTTGTGTGTGCGTGAATAAAATTTGTGTGTGTGTGTAAAAAAAGATTTGTGTGTGGACTTAGCCAAAAAAAACCCTGCTAGTTACAAGTACGAATTTTGACCCTATTTTTCTTCCTTTCATCTGATTGGTCAATGTCATGTCAATCACAAATGTAACTATCCAATCAGAGAACAGATGGGTTTGGCTGTCAGAGGGGCACTTTTTTGACCTGACGTTCCCGTCACAAGTGTCTTCTAAGTGAAGCTACCAGGTTCAGGTCCAGCTCTGTTTATCTGGAGCTGCAGTAAATGATCCGTCCTCACAAAGCAACACAGACACCAGATATGCAAACACAGCATCATACAACACAACCAAGAGATCCAAAGAATTATCTCTGCATTTCTGTGGCTGATGCTGCTGGAACGAAGCTGTTTGAAACCTTGTTGTTCTGCACGTTGGGACCTGAAGAGGAACCTGAACCTCTGTGCAGAGGGTTCAACTCTGAGGATTCCTGTTCAGTTTTTTTTTTTATTTCACACGGCAAAACTTGACAACTTTATGATAAATGTACGACTTCAATGTGAAAAATTCATTTTTTTCTCTTGTTTGTTTGAAGCTGCTTCCTGTTGGCTTCAGCTGTTTGGAGTTTCCATTTTCTAAACTTCTACATTCTGAACCTTCTTCAGCTCTGAACAGATGATGAAACACTGAATGATTTCAAGCTCACACTTTGTCTAATAAACTTACATCTTTCATTTTTTATTCAGATTGAAGGACTGTGGTTTGTCAGAGATCAGCTGTGATTATCTGGCAGCAGCGCTGAAGTCCAACCCCTCGTATCCCAGAGTGCTGGACCTGAGTGGAACCTACAACAACCTGCAGGATTCAGGAGTGAAGCAGCTGTGTGTTCTTCTGGAGAATCCACGATGTCGATTTGAAACTCTGAGGTCAGTCACATGTTTTACTAGTGCTGAGATGAATATGATGTGAAAGTTGTGCTGACACTGTGGATCAGTAGGCCCACACACCTCTATACAGGAAGTCTGGTTCTACTCTTTGTAGAACTTCTGATCCCTGATCCTCTGAGTCTGACTCAGTAAATAATGCAGAGTTCTGAGCTGATGTGGGTGAGAGGACTCAGGCAGCCTGACAGAGTTGATGTCCAGGTCTTCCCTGCTTGTCCTGACACACATAAACATGAGTATCCTTGCAGGTCAGATCTCATCAGTCACACCTGTTAGTGCAGCTCTCCTCTAGATTGTAGTGCTTGTAAAACTAGGATGATTTTAGGAGCCTGGACCGCAGATCTAAGGGAAGACATGACTTGGAAAGACTAAACCAACCTATTAGAGGTGTTCGCACTAACACAGATTAATACTCAGATTTACACCTTTAGTGTCTCACAAAGGGTTGAAAAGTGAATGTGCACAGAGAGGTTGGTGGTGAGACGGGCACTTCCAGCACTGTAGATGTGTTCAGCTCAGTGTTCATGGAAATAATCCGGAGAGCAGGATTCCTTGATGAATGTCACATCTTCTTAAAGTTATAATCCACAGGGAAAACTGTGAAACTGTCGATCTGATATCTACTCAACCAATCAGGTGTTTACATGCCCTTCACTGATCTCCAGCCCCACCTTATTATCAGTTTCTCTCTCTTTTACATCTGAATTATCTTCACTTCACATTTCATTCAGTTCAGATTTCATTAGCACGTTCACTTTAGCATAATCCATTTTAATCCAAACACCTTTCTCTTTAAACTCTGTTTGTCAGTCACAGTATATCCAGTACAATCCTCTTTTTCACTGCGTCACACACATTCAGAGATCAGAGTGTCCTGTGTGTGCTCTCATTCACTCACACTCACTCTCATATGGCTGAAGTCTGTTTGTACACAGGCTAATCTGGGACTCTTCAACATTTGACCCTAGAAATAAAGAAGCTTCTTGGATGAGAGGTGAAAGGCGAAACGACTTCAAGAAACTTAAAGATGTCCAGATGCCTTTTTTTCTAAGCTCTTTAGATAACTGCGAACCTTCACAAACGCCTCATCAGTGGGACTCTCAGAGCTACCAGCCCTTTGCTACAATCACAAAGCTCTTCATTGAAATCAATGATATCAAAGCTGGAATCAAGCTATAGCCATATACACTGGTAAAGACTTCTTATCTCGAAATAATATACTGAAGTGGCAATGCAGAAATTGAAACTAGGCGGACGTGCTACCTATGCTATTAGTAGAATGGACATTGGCCTGCTGGCTAAGGAAGGCCCTGTCTCACATAGAGGTGAGAGAGGCCCCCCTCGAAGCCCCCTCTTTTATCGGGGCTTACTTAGGGTCATATCGGGGACCCCACAGTTGGAAGTCTTTTTTTTTTTCTTTTATTTTTCTTTGACCAAATAAAGCTTATTTCTGTAGCTGTTGTTTTATACAGCTTTAATGTTAATATTAACATTTGCTTATGTATGTTTAGGGAGTGGTCTGATGGTACATGTCGTTGTTACATTAATAATATTCAAATAGTAAGGGTATGCTTAAAGATAAGGTAAAAATCATATCATATAATGTAAATGGCCTGTCGAATCCAATTAAACGTAATAAAAATTTAACTAAAATGAAGAAAGAACAAGTACAAATAGTGTATCTACAGGAAACCCATCTAGACTGTAAGGAGCATGAAAAACTGAAAAGAATGGGTTATACAACAGTTTTCTCCTCTTCCTATAAAACTGGACGAAGGAGAGGAGTGGCTATCCTGTTATCAAGCAAATTACTCTTTGAAAAAATATCCGAGATAAGTGATAAAGAGGGACGTTATATTTTGGTAAGGGGAAACATTGAGGGGAACCCAGTCACGTTGTTAAATATATATGCACCCCCTGGAAGCGATATTTATTTCTTTAAGAAAATTATAGATGTGATGGTAACAGAGACAGTAGGTTTCCTAATTTGCGGAGGAGATTTAAATATACATCTACAACCAAAGCTAGATATTTCCAATAGAAAAGCACAGAATACTAAAACATTAATTAAGAATATAAATACATTGATGAAGGAGGTGGGACTAATTGATATATGGAGAGACTTGCATCCCTACCAAAGGGATTATACTTATTTTTCCTCACCGCACTCGTTATACACAAGAATAGATTATTTCATAACTTTTGGGAAAAATAAAGATAAAATAAACACTTGTGCAATTGGAGCAATAGAGTTAAGCGATCATGCACCAGTATACCTGTCTGTTGATTTAAACGTGCAACCAAAACTCAATAATTGGAAATTAAATTCAAGCTTACTGAATGATCCTCACTTTAAAGGACAAATTAAGAAAGAGATTCACTTCTATTTGGAAACTAATGACAATGGTGAGGTGTCTCGTCCTATACTGTGGGATGCCTTAAAAACTGTCCTGAGAGGGGAAATTATAGCAATATCCTCTTATAAGAAAAAGATGAGAAATAAGAAATTAGAAGAGCTAGAAAATAAGAATTAGAGAAAAGGCATGAAAGAAAAACATCTCAGGATATATTGGAGGAAATTAGGAAAACAAGAAATGAAATAAATGATTTGACCACATATGAAATTTAAAAAAAATCAATGTTTCTTAAACAAAGGTATTATGAGGGAGGATCAAAAGCAAAGAATGTATTAGCCTGGAAACTAAAAAAGAAAATAGCAGATAATACAGTTCACAAAATTAAACATCCAGTGACAAAAGTAATAAAAAAATAAACCAATAGAAGTTCAGAGTGCATTTGAAACATTTTATAAGACTCTGTATGCTAATAACACAGAGAGTAGTATAGTTGAAATTAACAGTTTTTTAGATTCTCTTGATTTACCAGTACTGAATGAAGAACAGAATAAAACTTTGATTGAAGATATAACAGAAAAGGAACTAAGAATAGCAATAAGTAAAGTTAACAGAAATAAATCTCCAGGATCAGATGGATATACGGCAGAATGGTACAAGGAGCTAAAAGAAGAATTAATACCAGTGATGCTTCTAACAATGAATTGGATCCTAAAGAAGGCTCAAGTACCTTATAGCTGCAAAGAAGCAATTATCTCTGCCATCCCAAAAGAAAACAAGGATAAATTAGAATGTGCGTCATATAGACCAATATGTGTTCTTAATACAGATTACAAGCTGTTTACATCTATCATGGCTCGACGATTAGAAAAGTTCTTACCTAATCTAATTCATAATGATCAAACAGGTTTTATTCGAGAGCGCCAAATACAAGATAATGTGCGACGGACATTACAAATTATTAATCATATTCAAAAGAATAAAATAGAAGCAATGGTAATCAGTATCGATGCAGAAAAATCATTCGATTCAGTTAATTGGAACTTTCTTTACCGAGTCTTGCATACATTTGGCTTTCACGAAAATATAATTAAGACAATACAGGCACTTTATGATAACCCTACGGCAAGGATTAAAATTAATGGCTACCTATCAAATAGTATTATGTTGCAAAGAGGAACAAGGCAGGGCTGTGCGTGCTCACCATTATTATTTGCGTTATATCTGGAACCATTGGCTCAATATATAAGACAAAATAAAGAAGTAGAAGGTATTAATATCCATGAAAAGGAGCATAAATTAGCCTGCTATGCAGATGATATTTTAATATTTTTGGGTCAACCATCAAACTCTTTACCTAAATTAATGCAATCATTTGAATACTTTGGTCGACTATCTGGATATAGGGTTAATATGAGTAAAACACAATTGCTTAAGTACAACTATATTCCATCAGAAGAAGTTAAAAATAAGTATCAATTAGCATGGCAAACAGAGTACTTTAAATATCTAGGAGTCATAATACCGAAGGATCTTACAGAACTATTAGAACAAAATTATTTACCAATACAGAAAAAAATTAAGGAACATATAGCGAGATGGAATCTAATTCCATATTTAAGTTTTTATTCGAGAATAGACTCAATTAAAATTAATATTCTTCCTAAATTATTATATTTATTTCAAACATTACCAATAGAAATTAACCAGAAACAGTTTAATGAATGGGATAAAATTTTGTCAAGATACATATGGCAAGGAAAAAGGCCCCGAATTAGATTTAAAACCTTACAACTTAACAAAGGAAAAGGGGGTGGGGCTTACCTTCTCTTAGGGAATATTATTGGGCAGCACAATTAAGGCCTATGATATGCTGATGTAATCCTTCATATGACGCTCAATGGAAAGTTATTGAGGAGAGTCTGACCTCCATCCCCATATAAGCTATTATAGCAGACAGAAGCTTGCAAAATGTAATAAAAACTATTGAAAATCCATGGATCAAGTTGACTTTTAAAATTTGGGAAATAGTAATAAAAGAATATAAACTAGAAGAGGATATAGCAGTTCTTAAGTGGTGTGCATATGACACACATTTTGCTCCAAATAAATTGGACACCAGATTCAAAGATTGGACATATAAAGGATTAACAGCTTTATGTATGATAATGGAGGAAGGCAGAATAATTAGTTTTGATAAAATGAAAGATAAATATTCATTAGAAACACAGGATTTTTATAGATGTCTACAGATGAGGCATTTTGTCAATAAAACGATAAAAGCTAAGGCTGAACTGAGTAAACAGCTGATAGACGTATTTAAAAGGGCAGTTCAAATAAAAATAGAGGTATTATAGGTGACCTCTATAAAGGATTAACAAATGTGAAATTACACTCAACCTTGTATATCAAAACAAAATGGGAAATGGAGGGAGGAATAGAGATAAAGGAGGAAGAATGGACAACAATATGGGCATATCAATGGAAATGTAGCAGCTCACAGAGCTGGCGGGAATTTGGGTGGAAATGCCTGATAAGATATTTTATTACACCTCACCAAAAATCTCACTATGAAGGTAACCCTCCCGCTTGCTGGAGAAATTGTGGAAATACAAATGCAAATCACTATCATATTTTCTGGGACTGTCATGTCATTAAAACTTATTGGAAGGGAATACATGCAGCAATACAAGAGACATTTGGAAGATATTTACCTTTGGAAAGTAAAACTCTACGTTTTGGACTTATGCCAGAAGGATGGACAAAGAACGATAAATACTTGTTTAATATTTTACTGGCAGCAGGCAAAAAAGCCATCACAAAAAAATGGCTTTCTTCAGAGAGCCCAGCTATGAACACGTGGATGAACATCACACTGGACATTTACAGAATGGAGAAAATGACAGCAGATGTGAACTACAAGAGGGACCTGTTTGTATCACGATGGAAGAAATGGATGGACTACATTAGAAAACGCAGGCCAGTTTTTGCTTTTGCATTTTGACTTTGTTAACTACTAGAAGACTAGAGGAAAAATTAGTTACATTAATGGAAACAAAAACACACTCCCTACATTTATTTATTTATTTTTCCTTTTTCTTTTTCCTTATGTATTTTTTAGTTGTTTGTTGTTTCCTGTTTTGCTTCTTTTTCTTTTCTTCTTCTTCTTTCATTCTTATTGTATGGATATTTTAGTTGTTTAAATATAGAAAAAAAAGAAAAAAATATATGTACTGAAAGATAGCTGAAGTTGATGGTATTGTATAGTGATTCTAAAATGTCAATAAAAATAAAGAAGCGGGAATGAAATGAGTCCAAGTCTTCTGCTGATTCAGCATCACATTCATCTTTGCTCCTTGTTCTGCATCCCCACCATGGACTTCATTCCTTTCCAAGCCAGCCTTGAGTGTCCTTTATTCAGCTCATCCTCTGCTTTACTTTTACACCTGATTTTAGCTGCTTTTCTTCTCTCCCTCATAACAAGACAGCTTCTTCTGCCTGAGAACATGTTGGAGTGATTTACTAATCCAGGGCTGATTTTTGGGGAAAATAGTTCCCATTTTCAAAGTAATCCCCATTTTTCCCAGAATGAAATGTAAGTAGAAATAAATGATCTAAGTGAGAACATGAGCCTTTAAAAAGGCTCTTCTGAGGCTGCTGCCAGTGGTCAAAGCCTCCAACAAAGCTCTGTAAGTACATATGTGATCATAGCTTTAGCTTTTAAATGTTTATTCTAGTTAACACAGATCAGGTGGAACAACTCAAATAAAATATCAAAAATATTAAGTGGTCATCGGTACTCAGTTTGTTCAATACTGAATACAATGGAGCACAAATTGTCCACGTTTCTGAAATATTTCTGGGTGTAACTGTCACCAAAGTGCAATTTAGACCTGGCCTGTGGTTGTTATCTAAGTGATAATCATCAATTCTACTAAAACAAATACAAAATAAAGAAGTTTGACACATTCTGTTGATATCAAAAGCACACTGAACAATTCAGTGTTGTTTTACTGCTGTTCTCTCTTCACTTCTTCTCCTCTGATTCTCTCCACATGTTGCTCTGCATCAGTGCTCAGTTTCCTGACAAAACAAGATGAAATATTGCTAAATATAATAGTATCTCATTACACTTCAACATACGTGTTTTATTTTTGTAATTGTTTATCTGCTATTTTTCAGACTGAGTCACTGTGACCTGTCAGAGAGAAGCTGTGAAGCTCTGGCCTCAGGTCTCAGCTCTCAGACCTCTAATCTGAGACAGCTGGACCTGAGTAACAGTAACCTGAAGGATTCAGGCGTGAAGCTTCTGTCTGAAGGACTGAAGAGTCCACGCTGTACACTGGAAACTCTCAGGTGAGATCAAGCATTTTTCTTTCATCAACTGACAGAATTAGCAGATTAATAATAAGGCAGTCCTCTAATAAGAGGAGAAGTGGAGGTGCTTTGAAGGGCAACATACTCTTATGTTAACAAGACAGGAAGTAGTTCCTGGGAACTGCTTCCTTTGTTATTGTCTAAGTAGAAACATGATGGTGAAACAGTGATGAGTTTGCAGAGGTGGATCCACAGCACACAACACAACAATGCTGTTGCGAGCTGAAAGCAGACTTCTCACAGATTCTGAGGCTGCAGGTTTCATCACTGTCCAACCAAAATTCACTGAACCAGCAGTAAATGAACGTCCAAAACGACGCTTCATGTTTAAAAAACAGATGATCAGGGGGATTTGTGTTTACATCTTTTTTGTGTGATCTGTTCACCTGCTGTTTCAGCTGTTTGGTGGTTGTTGAGATGGTTTTGTGAACTTTTAGCTGAGATTCTGACGTTTCTGTTGATACCACACATGTCTAATTACTTTGTACAGCATGAATGGCCATAACGAGGTTTTTAACAGTAAGAAAAGTTGTAAAACTTCAGAAAATATAGTTAAAAGTCCAAAACCTTCTACGTCTGGTGGCTTGTGGTAAGGAGCAGATCAAACGAGTAAAGAATTACGTTATAATTATAAATGGCTTCAACAGCACATTCAGGTCTGTGAGACTCATTCAGACACTGAGCCGTGGCTCTGTGCTACATGCACATAGTTCTGCATCTCTGCCATTCAGACACACTTTATATATAGTTTATTTTATGTAGTATTCAATACTGAACTGTACATTTAGTCTTTTTAAAGGCAGCAAGTTTTATTCAGTGTTTTCATAAAAGCCTTATTTTTATCCATTTACTGCTATTAGGAAGAACACGTGAGTTTAAGACCTGGACCAGTTTGAAACCTTTTGTCCTCCACAATGGAAAATGGGTGGAAATAAAAATGGGTCTCACTTTAGCCATCTCCTAATTTTATCAGTTCTGCTCTCAGCGTCTCCTGTATATCTCCTGTATAAATGTTGCACTCAGCTTTGTGGTCTCCAATATCACTGAAATGCAGCCAGATGCTGCTCATTTTGCCTTTTCACTCTTTCCTGACACGCTTGCATTTCAGTACAGCTCCCATTTCTCTGTGTACTGGTCTCTACCACTACCCTTGCTGTCTATGGGACATGTCCTCTTTCACATAATGGTATGATCCCAGTCTGTCTCTGAAAGTGTTTGGCCACATGGTTTGCTCATCAGAATAACATCTCAGCCGTGCTCACATTGATTATCAGCAAGCCTGAAAATTCATCAATATTTGACATATGAAATTATCTCATGGGCTGGATTTGGCCCACGGGCCATATGTTTGACACCCCTGGTTTACACAGTTTGGTATTCAATGTACAAGTGAGCTAGCTCTCAGCTAACTAGCAGACAAGCTAACTGCTGGGACTGCGTCTTTCTAACAAGAGCGTCAGACACTCAGACTGGTTTCCTTTGTGGATGATGATGTGTTCTCACACTGATCCTTCATGCTGATGCTGCCATCCACCCACTGCTCCTGGATTCCTCATCATCATCTCCATCAGCCCTCACAATACTCCACCTTCTTCAGCTTCATGTTCAGGAGCCTGGATGGACAGTAATTCTTTCCATGGGTTATGGTGGGACATTGAGAGCTGAAGTCAAACAGCAGTGAGAATGAAAGACTGATTCATTTCTATTTAGTCTTGTGATGTGCAGCTTTGTTCAGAGCATTAAGGCCCAGCAAAGATCACTGAGGTCATAGAGTCAACAAGACAAAGAAAAACTCTTTCAACAGTCCAGGTTGAGTTGACAACATGAACTGCATTTATCTTCCTCTGACTGACATGTTCTTCCTCCTCTGCACCGAGCCAGCTGCTAAGACTCACAAGCTCATTGACATTTTCTGATGATAAAGAAACTCTCTTCTTCTGCACAATATGAGCAGCAACAGAGAAGAAGCTTTCACAGGTACAGATGTTGCAGCTGTGGCCAAGTACATGTGCTGCATGTTGGAGCAGCACTCTAATGGACAGGCCTCTGTACTGATGGTGGGCTCTGCTCTGTATCCACCACACTGTTCTCAGCTGAGTCTTCCTCCTGTTCACACTCTGATGAAGCACCAACAGGGCCAACTTCTTCTCTGGTGGCTCGGATGTTGTTGCTTCCACAGGTTTCCCTCCAACAACCCTCTGTTCCTGCAGTAAGTTCAGTAAGATCTGGGTAAACACTTGAGCTCCTTGAATCTGGCTCCAGCAGCAGTTTTCACATATACAATGTTGGCATTTTGCTTGCGTGTCTCCAGGTCTGTTCTGAATGTAGACTTGAATTTGACCACGTAGGCGGGGTCATCATCTGAGCTCTGCATCACCTGAGAGAGATGACAAAACACAGAATCACAGAGCATGAAACCAACGTTTCTCCTCCCAGAAGTTCAGTCACAGACCTGCAACAGAAACAAGAAGATTCAAATGATGCAGAGCTTTCATTTACTTATATCCACAAACATGTCCTCTACATATTCATGCTGTATTTACACACACATACAGAGGCTGTTTGTCTCTCACACACCGACAGGACACTGAGAAATACATCATGTTAAATATACCTGCAGGCTTCCAGCTGTGCGCTTTGTCCCTGTCAGCTGTGATCGCCATGGCAACCTTGGTGTTGTGCGCGATGCAGGGACGTGTTCAAAGGCAGACGTCTGGCAGCATCATATTTGATGCACTATCTGTACTGAGTGTGCTGACTGTATTTCAAATGTCCCACTGCTGTGCAACATGAATCGCATGTTCTGCACGTTTCTGTAACTCCCAGGTAACCATGGTTACACAGCCACGCCCAGTAGTCTCCAGAGAGACCAACAGCTGGTTCATGTTGTAACGCCGTGGCTTTCGTAGTCTCTCCTTTTTCCACAGCTCATGTGTTCTTCTTGTGATGCTGCGTCTTGAGGCTCATACATGCCGTCATTTGTTGATCCTAAGAACGTTCCTCAGACCGACTTCTTCAACAACAGATAACTTTAGTTGTATCAACACTGCCTCCTGGAACAGTTTAAAATGAACATGTCAAAGATCTGTACCTGTCTCCATGTTTCTGTCCCCGCCCCTTTCTCTCTGTCCTGGGTCATGTGAGCGCTGCAGTAGTATTAGGCCCACCCTCAATGCTCTCATTGGCTGAGACGCATAATGACGCCCATTTCAAGCCAGCACTGATCAACATCCCTCCTGTGACCCATGGCTTTTATATTCAGAGCCAGTGAGCACTTTCACAATAATCATGATTTTAAGAACTGTGATTAAAATAATTGCTGACGTTAATCAGTTAATGAGTTAACGAGATAATAACAGGTTAAGTTGCCCTAAAAATTAGACTTTGGTGACAAACTGATGTGATCTCCATGTTTCCTTTGTTGGACTGTGGGCGAGTGTCAGAACTGAATGTACTGAGTAACATGTAGAGTTTAAACATGTGTCAGTTCCAGTTTTAGAGCTCTAAAGTGCAGCTATCATGTTAGGAATATGTTAGGAATAGACAGGAACACTGAGCACACTGAGGTCAAATCTTTATTTTACCACTCGCTGCATTCTTGATGTTCATGAATTCAGCAGCTTCATGATTGTCTGCAGCATTAATCTCATATTTCCATTAAAGTGTTGAATTTGACTGTTTGATGTTCTTTATGATCTCTGGCACCAGTTCATCTGTAGGCTGAGCTCAGTCCATCCAGTTAGTGAAATGATGTTTAAAGGTCTCCTTGTTCTGTGAGCGTGCACAGATCCTGAAGCAGAAAGCCTGGGTTACAGAGAAATGATCATCACTGTGATGATGCTCATCATCTCTGACTGGGATTTGAGGTTTTGTCAAAGCAGCAAAGAAAGCCTGGCTATGTTGGACTGGGTGTGGCAGCAGCTCCCAGTTTGAGTTCAGGAGACAGACACCCTCTCTACTTTGAAGATCAGCTTCAAACTTTCCTTTTTGATAAAGCTTATAGTTCGAGCTGGATCAGGTGACCCTGAACCATCCCTTAGTTATGCTGCTATAGGCTCAGGCTGTTGGTGGACTTCCCATGATGCTCTGCTTTCTTCTCCCCTCTTTTCACTCCTGATGCTTTTATATGTCACTACTGCATGTCCTTAACTTTTGTCTCTCTGTTTTGTTCTTGTCTCTCTGAGCTCATCTCTTCTCTTTCCCCTCACCCTGCAACCAGTCATGGTAGATGCTCCTCCTGGAGCCTGTTTTCACTGGGAGGATCTTTGTGTCAAAGAGAGATCTTCTTCCCACCATCACCAAGTGCTGCTCACACTGGTGGCGGTTACCTTACACTGTTAAACAGCTTCAGATGACTGTTGTTGTCTGTTGGGTATTGTCACTTATAAATAAAGTTACATTGAATGGATGTAAATGGATAGATGTTATTGTGACAAAGAGAAAACAACTGTTGACAGATAGATTGTTGTTTTGTGTGTCTGCAGTCTGTCAGGCTGTCTGATCACAGAGGAAGGCTGTACTTCTCTGGCCTCAGCTCTGAGCTCCAACCCCTCCCATCTGAGAGAGCTGGACCTGAGCTACAATCATCCAGGTGACTCAGGAATGAAGCTGCTCTCGGCTGGACTGAAGGATCCAGGCTGGAGACTGGACACTCTCAGGTATGGAGAGAAAATCTGATAGAGGAGGAAGAGCTGGAAACATTTCCTGTGTCTTTCACTCACTTCCTGTTTGTTTCCTGCAGATGACACATGAACAATCACACATGCAGGAATATTTTCAGGGACAGACACACTAGTCTAGCTGGATAGTTCATGGATATTTATGTAGGGGTCTCCAAGGAGTCTGTTTGCAGGAACATTTAGGTCACAGGTGTACCTGATATAGATACCAGTGTACCTAATAAAGTGTCAGCTAACATTTGGAAATGGAAGCTTAAATAATGACAAACTGTACATTCACAGCTGAATTCACAATAAATTTGTTCTCAAGTGCACATTTTTCTGTTATTATTCTCAAACAACAGAATGAGATTGAAATATTGATTCTAACAGGGCCCATAAACAGCATTAGCTTATCAGAGTTTCTATCATGGTCACACAAATCCTTAGCAGAGAAAAGTGGCCTTCTTAGCAATAGCTGCTCAAGTTGTATAAAGAAAGGGAAAACAGTATTAGCATTAGCTGCTAATGGCAGCTTACTTAGCATAAACTCTTTACATCTTTATAATGCAAGGGAAAGGAGTCACTCATGGAAGCCTATTTAGCATTAACGTCTCACATCATTATAACACAAGAGAAAAGTGTATTAGCATAAGCTACTAATGCTTATTCACCTCAAATTAGCTTTAGCTGCTAATGGTAGCCTACTTAACATTAACTCCTCACTAATATAATGCTAATTCACATCAAATTAGCATTAGCTGCTCATATTGTTATAAGGAAAGGTTTTCCACAATAAAGGCATGGTTAAAAAAGGGAGGAAGGAAGCAGTTGCGACCCTCAGTATGTCTTGAAGATGATCATCCGTAAGTCTGGACCTGTACTTGGACTTATTGAAGTTCAAAGTGGAGAAGAGCTTTTGGCACAAGTATGTGCTACCAAAAAGGCACATGGTCCGCTTGAACATTCGGGAAAGCCGAGGGAAACTAGGGCTCAATTCTCTCAAAAATTGTCCAAGCTTGTCTGCTTTTCCACTCACCTCCCTGAACTTTGCTTTGAGTTCAGAGTTGCACTGCAGCTCAATGAGCTCCATTTGAAGCACAGAAGGGGCATCTTGCACATCAAAGGAGAAGGGGTCCGCAAAAATGTGAAAGGTGGCTCTGTGTGTCTTGAAGTCAGCAAGTCTGTGATCAAATTCCTCCTGTAGCCTCAAAATGACATCAAGATACTCGTCAGCACTGAATGGTGTGCCTGCAGCCACGAGTGCCTTGCATGCTGGGAAATGGCAAAGGTTTGTCTGAGAGAGCTGAGCTTTCCAGAGCGCCAGTTTTGTGGAGAATGCTCTCACGTTGTCATAGGCAGCACTGACAAGTTGCCCCTGGCCTTGTAACGTCTTGTTCAGTACATTAAGCTCATGTGTCATATCAACAAGAAAAGCTGAGTCCATGAGCCATTTGGGATCAGTTAGCACAGGAACACTAACTCCATCCTTCTCCATGAAGGCTTCACTTCTGCTCTCAACTCAAAAAGTCTCTTTAATACATTTCCCCTGCTGAGCCAACGTACCTCAGTGAAGTCGAGCACATCCCCATATTCTGACTCCATTTCCTCTAAAAAAGCACAGAACCTTCGGTGCTTTAAGCCCCTGGATCTGATTTGGTTGATGCATTTCACAACAATAGACATCACATTGTCAAACTTCAGGCATTTGCTGCAAAGGACCTGCTGATGGATGATGCAGTGCAGAGCAATGGCCTCCTCCACGCCTTCCTCTTCCAGTTTGTTTTGTGCCACCAGTCCATGTTTCCTCCCTGTCATTGATGGCGCTCCATCTGTTGTTATTCCAACAAACCTCTTCCATGGCAAACCAACATTCTCAATGGCATCACACAGCTTGTAAATATCTGCTGAGCGGTGGTCTGGCCATGCATTGGAATTACTGTGAGCAGCTCCTCCATCACTTCAAAACTGTCATCAACACCACGGACATACATTGGGAGCTGGGCAGTGTCGGTGATGTCTGTGGTCTCATCAAGAGCGACTGAGTATACACTGGAACATTTGGCTTTCTCACACAGTTGGTCATAAATGTCACTTGACAGGTCAGAAATGCGATCTGCTGCGGTGTTGGCAGAAAGGCTGATGTTGCTAAACTGACCTTTCTTTCCCGGACAGACTATATTTGCAGCCTGCAATATGCACTTTTAGACAAATGCACCTTCTGTGAATGGCTTCCCTGCTTTAGCAATCATCTCACTAACCACGTGGCTCCGACTGCTGCATTATTCTCTTTGGTTGCTTTCTTGGAGAAATCTTGCTGCCTCAGTAGATCTGTTTTAAGACTGGCAACCCGGTTCGCTCTCTCGTCTCCCTGGTATTTTGCATCCAGCTCAGCATGTCTAGTTGTGTAATGACGTTTCAAATTGTATTCCTTGTGCAGCGCAACTTTCTCTGTGCAAATAAGACAGGTCGGGGTGCCCCTGTGCTCAACAAAGAAATATTGCATTTCCCACTTTTCCTGAAATTGTCGGTGCTCATCACCAACCTTTCTCTTCACCGCAGGCTTTGAAAAAGACATGTTTGGGGCTATGTGACATTTATAATTCTACTTGGTGTCACTGTCGCATTGAAGGTTCAATCAAGCGTTTAGCCGACGGACGGGGAACGTCTCAACGCGTAGAGAACGTCATTTCTGCTTCTTTTTCTTGCAACCGTAGCACGGCGATCGGCAGATAAAAAGCCGGTAGCAGTCTCCTTTGTTTTTACGCTCGATGTTCATGTCTTTCATGACGACACGAACACCGTGGCGTTTGCAGATGGTAGAAAGTGCAGGGATAGCGAGCGCAAAAAAGGCGACTGCTCACGGCGCCGGGCTGTTGTTACAGGAGAAAGAAGCGGAAATGACACCGTGACATATAACAAATAACATCAGCTGTTTCTGATGTTAGTTGTTTTGACTGCTTTTACATTATATTGAAATATATGTAATGTTCATGTTTGCTGCAATGCAAACGCAGTGATGCAAATAAAAACATCGAGCCACAAATTACGGTGCGACCCTATAATTAGTCCGGGTTACCGGGGACTGTTGTTGCCGATGAACAGGTGTCGCTATGTGACTGCAGACTAAATTGGGCTGCATTGAGTTCATGACTTTTCTTTTATCCCGCCGCCTACGCATCACTGTGAGAGTTAATATGAGATCTCTCTCTGTGGAAAAATAACTTTAAATCCCACTGACGTGTGTATAAATCTATATACGTATAATGTCCCGCTGGGCAGCAACTTAAAAAAACAACTTTTTTTGAAGTGTTGTGAACGCAGCGCGCTGGGGCGAATGTCGGCGTTTGCCCAATAGAAAGGAGGAAGCCAGCCAGGCACAGGAAAGAAAGAAACACTCCAGGGCAACGCTGCTGGAACTTTGACTCATTGAGAAATGTTTCCCTGCTTGCATCAAGCCCGGCTGGTGTCCCCTGAGATCCATATCCCACCCTGATTGGTGGGTTAATTCAGCTCCGCCCACAACACTGTAAAGTGTCATACATTATCAAACTAACATTACATTTTCATATTAAGGTGGGGCCAAAAACTATCGTCCTGCGGGCCGCAATTGGCCCGCGGGCCGCGAGTTTGAGACCCCTGGTGTAGGAGGACACCTACTCTGTGTCTGGTTAAGTATAAGAGCCCTTTGTTAGGGGGACCGCTGGACTCTTAGCACCAGCTTTGGGGTCACAGGGTCACATCTGGAACACACACACACACACACACACACACACACACACACACACACACACACACACACACACACACACACAGACACAGACACAGACACACACACACACACACACACACACACACACTATGCACAGACTGGTACTCTTTGTTCATACCTGTGTAAGACGTCATAATGAACTTGTGCATATTCATGTAAGCTCAATAAAGAGCAGTGTTACGAGGGAGCAGACGAGAGCGACTGAGGTCAAGTGAAGGAACGGCGCTGTCACAGTTCTCTCCCTCATCAATTGTCTGGTTCCAGCGGTGGGTCTGTGCTAGACGACCCATCACCAGCTTTTTCCACTGGTTACCAGTACGTGGTAGAATCCACTTCCAGATCTGGTTGTCTTTAAATCTGTGAATGGATTGGCTCCATCTTATCTCTCTTTAACAAAAGAATCCAAGTGGAGCCCTCAGGTCTGCAGATAAGCAGCTTCTGACCAGAACTAGACGTAAAAACAGAGGTGAGCTTTATCGATGGCTGCAGCCAAACTCTGGAACAGTCGCCCTTCACATCAGGTCGTCACCAACACTGGACATTTTTAAAAGCCGGTTGGAAACACATTTGTACTCTGTAGCTTTCAATCCTGACCAGTCTTTATAGTCATTACTGTGTATGTTTCCTATTTTCTCTCTACTCTGTGCAGCACTTTGGCTCAAGCTGTTTTTAAATGTGCTGATAAATAAATGTAGATTTCTTTGAATAAAACAGTGGAGCCGAGCTTTGAGCTCAGTGTGTAACAGTGTGTGTGTGAGAGCCATGTAATGTCCATGTGTGCATGCTGACTGTGCTGCTCTGACCCCCCTCCTCCTTTCAGGGTGGAGCCTGCTGGAGTCCGATGGTTGAGACCAGGTCTGAGGAAGTGTAAGTGTGTTTTTAATGGGATTCATGAAAACAAAGCAGCACACATTCAACCATCTTCATCATGTCAGGAGTCATCATCAAAGTGTCAATCAATGAACAGATGATGGATCAATAACTGCAGCTGGATTGTGTTTGTTCTCTCCATCAGATTCCTGTCAACTCACAATCGACACAAACACAGTGAACACAAAGCTCCAACTGTCTGACAACAACAGGAAGGTGACACATGTGGAGGAGGTTCAGTCATATCCTGATCATCCAGACAGATTTGATGATGTTTATCAGCTGCTGTGTAGAAATGGTCTGACTGGTCGCTGTTACTGGGAGGTCGAGTGGAGAGGAGGCGTTTATATATCAGTGAGTTACAGAAGCATCAGAAGGAAAGGAGGCAGTGATGACTGTTGGTTTGGAGACAATGATCAGTCCTGGAGTCTGAGCTGCTCTGATGATGGTCCTTATTATGTCTGTCACAATAACAGATCAACATCCATCTCCTCCTCCTCCTCCTCCTCCTCTGTCTCTAACAGAGCAGCAGTGTATGTGGACTGTCCTGCTGGCACTCTGTCCTTCTACAGAGTCTCCTCTGACACTCTGATCCACCTCCACACCTTCAACACCACATTCACTCAAACTCTTTATCCTGGTTTATGGGTCGGTCGTGGTGACTCAGTGTCCCTGTGCTGAGTGGAGTGTAAAGAGTGTCTCCTGTTACAGAAACACTCTGACTGTTGAACAGATAGTTCAGTCTGTACATGTCTGTCTCTTTCACTCACAAACACGTTTTCAGATTCATGGATTCAATCAGTTGATGTTTGAAACTCTTCTAAATGATTCCTTGTAAACTTCTTCAGTCACAAACAAACAGGAAGTGATGTCACATGTGTTCCTGTCCACACAGCAGAATGAGTCTATTGCTGACAGTGATGTACAAACAGAGTGAGCATTTCTGAGGCCCAAAATAAACTGAGTAGTTCACTGAATGAACAATGGACTGTGAGCTCAGTTCCTTCATCATTAGTATGGATTATATATGTATATGTATTATATTAGTATCATATATATCAGGTGCTGCTGCTTTCAGTCATTGTGCAAATGTGCTGTTTGTAAGCTTGTAAAGCTGCAGTCAGCTGAGACTGAAGAAGTCACCTGATCAGTGAGCAAACGTTTCTGAAAACGTCCAGATGAACAGAATCAACCTTTTGGGATCAGCCAGCAATGCAGCATCATTGTTGTTCAGCTTCAGAGGTTTGCAGGAATGAACTGATGACCAGAAACAGCTGCAAAGTCCAAGAAAATACCAGCTGGAGTTCAGCTGCATTTGAAGAAGTCAAAGAAAAGTAAGGATGGCAAAGGGCGACGTTTTCTTCCAAAGAGCTGCAAACATGGTCGACGCCTCATTAGAAGAATCATCTGGACATTTGTGAGGAACTCTAACCAAGAAAGCAACGTCACACAGATCCAACAGACAGTTTCCATGACTGCAAGTGTTGAGTGGAAAAATGCTACATTGCATTATTGCATCCTCTCACCACAGGAGGCGCTGTTGGCACCACTGATTGCTGATCAGCTGTTCTCTGATGATCTGATTGATACTGTGAATAACGGGACTCACTGAACTCTGTGACACAGTGAAGATTACAGAGTTTAACTTCACCCTTTAAGACTGACCACAGAACCAAGTCCGCCAGAGCTTTTGTTATATTTTTACATGCTGTGGAGCCATTTGTGGGAGCATTTCAAGTTGCTATACATCAATACAACTGTTTTAGCCCTAATTTTAATAATATGTATGCATTAAGTCCATAGTAACTACATAAACTGCAAAAACAACCTCTGCTCATCCATCTCTGTGTGTATCAGGATACATTTGGTTCATAATACACAGAAAAATCAGAGTTATTACCTGTAATAAATGTGAAAGATTCCTGCAGTGATAACCAGGCAGGACTGAAACACATCCAAGCTGTCACCACGGTAACAGCAGCGCCCATCCACAGGTGAGGGGAGGAGCAAAAAGAGGGACTTTGACCATTTTATACTAAAAACACTCAACTAATGTTTCTAATATGAAACAAATAAGCCCACATTAATGTGAGCGTTTATTAAATAATAATAATGATGATTTCCTCCTGATCTCATTTCCACAGCAGAGAAAACTGTGGTGTATATTGAAGTGGAGGGTGTGGTCTGTGGCTCAGGTGTAGAGTGAGGGTGGGGTGCACCACAGCAGCATGCTGGGACTGCTGAGGGTGGAGGAGGGAGTGATGATGACATCAGAGCTGCAGCACAGAGACCAGTGAACACACAGTCTGTTCATCTTTGCATAGATACAATATACAGCACAATATTGAATGACAGACACGCTGTGGGAGCTTCCACAGATACACTGACGTCAGCATCCAGAGTCCTCCTGCTGCTCCCCCCTCAGAGCCCCGTGATCAGCACCAACACATTCAGTTAGATGACAGAGTCCAGCTGCAGCTAGAATCAGCTCCCCTCTGTGAACAACAGCACAGCGTCAGTGTTTCACACTCAGTGAAAGGAGGAAACAGCAGAAGAACACCATGTGTGCTACGTTTCCCAGGACACACTACAAACTGCACAAATACAGAGCAGCACGTGGAAGGACCTGGAGCTGCATTTACAGAGCTGCAGACAGCGTGATGTCCTGTATGGACAGGTGGAAGGAAGCAAGTCCTCAGCTGGAACACTCGTGTTTGTCCACAGACAGGAAACACAGCAGGAAACTTCCTCACAGAAGTGCAGCTCATGGATAACACACTTCCTGTCAGTCAGAATGAGGCTGCAGCCAAACACAGAAAGGTGTTTTTGTCCAGATGAGCCCAGAGAAGAAACACGAGTGTTCACAGACATCAGAAGCTCAGAGAGGTGAAACATGAGGTTGGAGTCCTCGTCAGCATCCAGAAGAGCTGCTGTGAAACCCTGAGTACTCATGACAGACTCTGATGGCACAAACACATCATGATTCAAACAGAAAGACAAACATGGAGCTCCTGATCCTCCTGCATGAGAACAAGCTGACATGAGCGCTGTGTCTGAGAGTGTCTCCCTGTCACAGTGACAATAACACAGCTGCTGCTCACAGTCATTAAACTGACCTGAGGTCAGCTGTGCTCCTTACATATGAACCATGTGACCTCACATCAGTGCTGTGGATGACTGTAGTCATAGAAGAGTAGAGCTGTAGCAGGTGGTGTGAGGAGGAGGTGGTGTATTCTAGTTAACGCAGTACTGAAACACTCCAGCAGAGGGCGCTGTTAAGTCCTTATTGTAACACAGTTACTGTGTGCAGTTAGACTTCATACATAATCTGCACTTATTTCCATCAGACATGCTGTCAGTAAATGATTGGTTTCTATTGATTCTACTTCCTGTTGACTCGTTTGATGACAGTGAAACAATCACAGCTGATTGTGTGATGATGTAAACTGTCACTGTTACATTCAGTGTGTGTGACATAATGTTAGTGCAGGCTGATAACAGCCTGGTTCTGTTAGAAACACATGAACGTGTCCATAGATCAGTGTGTGTTTAACATGAGAGCTTCAGCCCTGCTGATGTGTTAAATAAAGACATGCAGGAAAACTGATGAGACTCTGAAATAACTCTTTATATTTATAATGTAACTCTGCATCAAAAGAACAACAAAGGATCCCAGACAGGTTTCTGTGAACAAAGACCATTCTGATGTTTCTGTGTTTCTAACACTTTGACATTATTAGTAAACAGACTGCAGTGAGCAGCATTTATAAAGAGCTTCTATATAAAGATATGACAGCTGTTTGACAAGTTTATCACTCTGTGTTTGGACCTGATCAGTCCAGCTGTTTACTTGAAACATGTTCATTTACCTGTTCTGTTATATTCATGTTCTTGTCTCTGTTGAAAACACATTTTAATGTCCCTCAGATTTTTCTCCCAGATGAATAAATATAAAAATGACACAAACTGACTGCAGCTACTTTTTGTCCTTTCTGTCAAAAACCTTCATGTGACTCATGAGAGACACGTTTCAGCTGTTTGTGACAGATCAGAGGCCAACAAGTCATTTATAACACTTTCCATCATTGTTTAAAGTTCTCAGTGTTTCTGTGTTGCTGCGTATAGGATCTCCCAGCATCATCACTGTGCTGTCCAATCATTGTGTGCGAGGTTACCCTTATAGTGCGATGTGTGTTTGCACAAAGAGAAGCATGTGTGTCAAATATAAATAAGCACAGAACAGAAACAGCTGCTCGTTTCTTCTGTTTAGAGTCAAGTTAGTGTTTTGTGTCTTTGTTTGAGGCCTGATGTCGAGCAGAGGTGTGTGTAACTGCACTGGTCTGTTATATGTGTGAAGTGTGTGCTTCTCTTCAGCATCATCTTTGTCACTGCTGATTCCTTTGTGTCATCATGTGTTGAGAAGAGAGAACAGTTATAACGGAGGAGCAAAAGGAAGCCCTGAAATCTGCATCAACAAGGAAGTGTTGGCTCACCAGTGATCCCAGCAGAGCCACTGGTTTGGCTCCAGTTGTTCTAGATTCAATGATGTTGTTGCTACAGATACATGTCAGCATCTTTATTGAATTTAATATGAAGCAGAAATGGTGTCATTAGGAGAAGAAGAGGAGAACAAGTCCGGCGAGGAGGCAGCAGCTCTTAAAGATGAAACAGCAGCTCAGCCCTGAGCTCAGAGAGCTGCACATGAAAAAGCTCCTCAAGCAGATCCTGTCAGAGGTTTGTCATCAACAGGAGGAACTGTTCACATCATAGGATGAAGATGCTGTCAGCTGGATGAAGAAGGTTATTTAATGCAAACGTTCACACTGAAGTCAAATTGTTGTCGTGTTGAACAGATTCATGTACTGATCGTCTCCAGAATGTTAGAAGAGCTTCAATGAATCATTAGAAACAACTTACAGCTGCACAGCTGTGTCAAACACATCTGTGTGTCATTGTGGGATTGTTGTGTTTCTACATGTGACACACGTCTAAAACATGCACACAATCTGAACACAAACAGGGACTCATGTGTTCCCACAGCCAGATGCTGAGAGCCATTTCCTTGTAGTCCTGTGTCTACATACATGAACCATTAGATGTTATTGGAATGATTGTCAGCTCTGATAGTTTCATGTGTGTTTAGCTGGACGCTGTTTGATCCTCGACATGTTTAAAGGTGTCCAGTCCTGAGACACTGGGGCTGGAAACAGCTGTGATGTCATTGGACTGTCACACAGACAGAAGTGCATGAAGTGAGCAGCCGAGGAGCCGCTGATGTTTTGGATTCAACAGCATTTGAAAGGTCGACACAGACACATTTGCACACAGAAAGCTGAATCTGTCATATGCCACAGTGAACTCACTGTTCAGTGTTTTTCAGGAAGCTTCTTAACTGCCTCTGCTGCCAAACAAGCAGCTGATGTCCTTGAGAAGAAGCTGAAGAAGTCTTCAACAACAAATACAGGAAGTGGACTTTCAAATACTAGATTCACTTTAGACTCACAGAGAAATGACTCAGCCAGCTGTGTTTGACTATATGAAAGGTCAGTGTGTGTCTGCACACAGACTGTTGTGTTGGACTGTTATTCAGTTGTCTGCTGAATGTTTTCAAATGTCTGCATCTCAGCTGTGATGAGGCTGGGGGTCATGGGAGGCCACCGTAGCAGCCTCTTCAACATCATGACATCATCATAAATGCTGCTGGACTGTCTGATGGGCTGATGATCATTGTTCTCACAGCATTTTGAGTGGGAACAGTTCAAACTGGGAGTAGTGGGAGTTATTTACTGATTGAAACAAGCTGAATGTTTCTGTGACGATGAAGATCAGCAGCTCAGCTGATCAATGAACTGACATCTATCAGTCGTTTCATGAGATGAAGTCATCAGCAGACATTTGTTCTGACTGTGTGATGAATGTCAGAAGGTCAGGGCTCTGCTTTAGTCACTGCTTGATGATCATTGGCTCATTGTTGAATCCAGGGGCCCAGTCTGACCTCTGACCTTTGCTGCAGGTCTTCTGTGTTATCTCCACTTTCATGTCTGATCTTCTGCTGTATCATCCAAAATAAACATCTGGATCATTTCCAACACTTCAGCAGATCTTTAGTTTGTGCAGTGCAGCACAAAATAACACATATTGTACTATACTGCCCACTTCCTGATCTTATTGGATCTGTGTGTGAGGTTGGTGAAGGAAACACATGTTTACTGAGTGAGTCGCTGCCATTAGGAACTAGTTTTTATATCACAGCCTGGAAATCACACAGGACCATTTCTGCAAGTGAAAAGTCGTCATTGGAGGAAAATGATTGTGTAGTTTGTGCGACTGAAGAATTGTCCCAACTACATGTGCTGCTGACCTTTGTGAGATTATTCGGTTATCATATGTTACCTTATATATGTAATCAAAGTAGTTGATACTGCTGTAGATCATATTATACCCTGTCTTATTTAATGAATCATTTCAATGTAAGCAGCTATCTCCTGGAAGTTTTCAGTCTTTTGAATATGTGGCTTTACAGCTGAAGGCCCCATCCAAAGTTGTGTTTCTTAATGTTTACAGGCCTCCCAAATACTGCACAGACTTTTTTAATGACCTCAGTGAACTGCTGTCTGTGATCTGTGTTGATTTTGACTGTGTAATTATTGTTGGGGATTTTAACATTCATGTGGACAACCCTCAGGACAAAGGGACTAAAGACCTGAGTAACACTCTGGGCAACTTTGGGCTGACTCAGCATGTAACAGAGGCCACACATAATAGAGGACACACTCTTGACCTACTGATCTCCAAAGGCCTGAGCATTTCAAAGGTTACTGTGTCTGATGTGGGCCTGTCTGATCATTACTGTGTTTTCTTTGAAAGTAAAATCTCAGCCCACACAAATATATCAACAACAGTGATCACAAAACGGTGTATAACTGAACACAGTAGTGCAATTTTTAACCAGGTCTTCCCATTAACACCTGACCTGTCCAGAGGGTCAGTCAATGAGCTCGTCAATAGCTTCAATGCTAACATGTTAAATGTAATGGACACTATTGCTCCCATTAAGGTGAAGGTTATCTCTGGAAGGAAAAAGTCTCCATGGAGAAACTCCACACTGGTGAAAAATGAAAAAAGAGAGTGTAGGAAAGCTGAGCGCAGATGGAGAAAAACAAACCTCCAGGTTCATTATGACATTTATAAAGAGAAACTTCACAATTATAATTTACAACTGAGGAGTGCAAGGAGGTCCTACTTCTCTGACATCATCACTAAAAACAGCCATAATGCTCGGGTCTTATTTTCTACAGTTGACAGGCTAACAAACCCTCCTGTGTCAGTGGCAGCTGAACTTCATTCGACCATGGCCTGCAATGACTTTGCCAAATTCTTCACAGAAAAAATCCAAAAAATTAGACAAGCAATTGGTACATCAACAGCAGATCCAGGATATGTACTGTGTCCACCAAAAAACTGTTTAAACACCATGAAACAGTTTCAACCTATTAACAGCAAAGACCTGGAGGACATCCTAGGTCAACTGAACAACTCCTCCTGCTGTTTAGATGTCCTGCCAACAAGTTTTTTCAAAAAGGTCTCAAAGACTTTAGAGTCAGACCTGTTACAGATCGTCAACTTTTCTTTATTATCAGGTGTGTTTCCAGAATCACTAAAAACTGCTGTAATCAAACCTATACTGAAAAAGGACAATCTTGACAAGACACAAATGAACAACTACAGGCCGATCTCAAATCTCCCATTTTTAAGTAAGATCATTGAAAAAGCAGTTTCTCAACAGCTCAATTACTTCTTAAAACAGAATAATTGCTACGATGCCTTCCAGTCAGGTTTTAGACAGAACCACAGCACTGAAACCGCTCTGACCAAAGTGTTTAATGACATATGTCTGAATACAGACAGTGGAAAAATGTCAGTCTTAGTTTTACTGGATCTCAGTGCAGCATTTGATACAGTTGACCACAACATATTACTCAAACGACTGGAGAACTGGACAGGTCTTTCAGGAACTGTACTAAACTGGTTCAAAACATACTTAGAAAACAGGAAATACTTTGTATCAATAGGTAACTTCACATCTGAGCAGACAAGTATCACATGTGGAGTTCCCCAAGGTTCCATTTTGGGACCCCTTCTGTTTAACATTTACATGCTCCCACTGGCACAGATTATAAACAACAACAAAATAAACTATCACAGCTATGCAGATGACACACAAATATATATCACAATGTCACCAGGAGACCAAGGCCCTGTACAGGCTCTTGGTAAATGCATTGAGGAAATCAATGACTGGTTGTGCCACAATTTTCTCCAGCTAAACAAAAAAAAAACTGAGGTAATAGTCTTTGGCGCCAAAGAAAAACGATTACAGGTCACCAGAGAACTTCAATCTATACATCTAAAAACCACAAACCAGGCGAGAAATTTGGGTGTAGTGATGGATGCAGACCTAAACTTAGAAAAACACATTAAGACAATAACAAAGTCAGCTTACTATCACCTCAAGAATATTTCAAGGATAAAAGATCTGATGTCTCAACAGGACCTGGAAAAACTAGTCCATGCATTCATCTTTAGTAGGCTTGATTACTGTAACAGCATCTTTACAGGTCTACCTAAAAAATCAGTCAGACAACTACAGCTCATTCAGAACTCTGCTGCTCGAGTCCTCACTAAGACCAAAAAAGTGGACCACATCAGTCCAGCTCTGAGGTCTTTACACTGGCTGCCTGTCCGTCAGAGGATAGACTTTAAAGTTCTGATGCTGGTCTATAAAGCTCTGAATGGTTTAGGACCAAAATACATCAATGACCTCCTGACCCAGTATGAACCTTCCAGATCCCTCAGGTCATCTGGATCCGGTCTTTTATCAGTTCCCAGAGTCAGAACCAGACACGGAGAAGCTGCATTCAGCTTTTATGCTCCTTATATCTGGAACAAACTCCCAGAAAGCCTCAGATCAGCTGAAACACTCAGTTTATTTAAATCCAGGTTGAAGACTCACCTGTTCTCAGCTGCATTTGAATAAAGCACCAAATCCACACTTTTAAGCTTAAATTTCAAAACTTACATTTAACTACTGATTTTATCTACTGTTCTGATTTTATCTGTTTTGATTTTATATACTGTTTTGTTTGTTTGCTTGTTTTAATCAATTTTAAATCATGCTTTTTATTTGTTTTTGTTTCTAATGTCTCTGTAAAGCACTTTGAATCACCTTGCTGTTGAATTGTGCTATACAAATAAACTTGCCTTGCCTTGCCTTGCCTAATAAGCTTTGCCCTGCACAGAGTGGATAGTGAAACACATGGAATCATCATAAATACATTATTTCATATTTATTACTTCCCCCTCCTCTTTGCTTTATTATTGTAGCTCTAGTAATGAATAATAATGTAAGGATTCTGGATCAGCACCATGATGCCCATAGTATATACAGTATTCTGAAGAAGGTCTGAAATGTCACTGTGTGTGTGTGCATGTGTGTGTTTTATTTAGATGGATTTTTTTTAAAAAATATTAACCATGATATAACATTGTCCAGACATGGCTGGTAAGGACATGAGGAGGAAACAGTAGGAGCTGTGTGAGGCTACTAAAGGCAGTGCTATAACATTTTTCTGTCATCATTTTATTATAGATTAAGTGCAAGAGTTGTTAGGTGTGGATAATTAGATTATAGTTTATTGCAATAGCAAGTTGTGCCTTGTTCTCACATAGACAGCAAGTGCAGAGTGATATATGAAATGATGGGATGGAAGGAAGAAGAGAAGCAAAGAGTGATTCACAGGCAGAGCCTAAATTATTTCTCACAGTTTTTTGTTGCCTTATGGTTCCAAGCGCTGTCACCAATCTTTGCATTTTGTTATTATCTCATGACACTTGTTTAATCAGCTACCATCTCTCCTGTGGACTTTTTAATGTCTACAGTCTCAGACCAACACAGCCCTGCCCTCATAGCTGGACTGGCCATCAGGCATACACTTGCCCGGTGGGCCGCTGGCGATTTTTTTTTTTATGGGCCGACCGATTGGGAAGGGTATAAACAATGAAAGGCGTTGGATTGGCCAATTGGTCTTGATCGACTCTGGGCTGGACCAATTACAGCCGAGGAGGTCGGATGCACCCTCCCCCTTGTTTAGCAATCTTATAGACGAACTAAAGAAAATGGAGAACAAAAAAAGGAAAGGTGGTGCCGAAAAAATTAGGGCCAAAAAGAAACAAGCCCTTCAGGCAGACGCTGCCAAATGTGTGAAAATTACTGAATTGTTTGGTGGTAGCTATGGCACAGCTTCCATAGATTTAGCAAGATCAGCAAGTGGTGGAGGCCAGCAGGTGGATGAAGGAAAGGGGAGGCAAGAGGAGGAGAGACCCGAGGCGGCCGCCGGTCATAGTGGCAGAGGAACTGAACTTCAGGTAAGAAGTTATGACCTGCTGTCTATCTGTGTCAGATAGAAACTAATTTTAGTTGTAGTTTGTTTTCGTTGTGGTGACTTTATACAGTCGCTTAGAATAACTCGTACAGCGTAACTAGCATGACGGAGTTTATATACTGCTGGGCGGGTGCTATGAAGTTACTGATAGTAAATTTTATTTTATGCTTAAGGTTAGTTTCTCAAACTTCTCAAAATCTTAACAAATTGTGCCAATCCATGTTGCACCAGCTGATTTATCATCAAAAGTGGAGAAGTCTGTGACAGAGGAGACAGAAGAGCAGGAGAGAGAGATGGAAGAGCAGGAGAGAGAGATGGAAGAGCAGGAGAGAGAGATGGAAGAGCAAGAGAGAGAGATGGAAGAGCAAGAGAGAGAGATGAAAGAGCAAGAGAGAGAGATGGAAGAGCAAGAGAGAGAGATGGAAGAGCAGGAGAGAGAGATGGAAGAGCAAGAGAGGGAGATGGAAGAGCAGGAGAGAGAGATGAAAGAGCAGGAGAGAGAGATGGAAGAGCAGGAGAGAGAGATGAAAGAGCAGGAGAGAGAGATGGAAGAGCAGGAGAGAGAGATGAAAGAGCAGGAGAGAGAGATGGAAGAGCAGGAGAGAGAGATGGAAGAGCAAGAGAGAGAGATGGAAGAGCAGGAGAGTGAGATGGAAGAGCAGGAGAGAGAGATGGAAGAGCAAGAGAGAGAGATGGAGCAGCAGGAGAGAGAGATGGAAGAGCAAGAGAGAGAGATGGAAGAGCAAGAGAGAGAGATGGAAGAGCAGGAGAGAGAGATGGAAGAGCAAGAGAGAGATGGAAGAGCAAGACAGAGATGGAAGAGCAAGAGAGAGAGATGGAAGAGCAAGAGAGAGAGATGGAGCAGGAGAGAGAGATGGAAGAGCAAGAGAGAGAGATGGAAGAGCAGGAGAGAGAGATGGAAGAGCAAGAGAGAGAGATGGAAGAGCAAGAGAGAGAGATGGAAGAGCAGGAGAGAGAGATGGAAGAGCAAGAGAGAGAGATGGAAGAGCAGGAGAGAGAGATGGAAGAGCAAGAGAGAGAGATGGAAGAGCAAGAGAGTGAGATGGAAGAGCAAGAGAGAGAGATGGAAGAGCAAGAGAGAGAGATGGAAGAGCAGGAGAGAGAGATGGAAGAGCAGGAGAGAGAGATGAAAGAGCAAGAGAGAGATGGAAGAGCAAGAGAGAGATGGAAGAGCAAGAGAGAGAGATAGAGCAAGAGAGAGAGATGGAAGAGCAAGAGAGAGAGATGGAAGAGCAAGAGAGAGAGATGGAGCAGGAGAGAGAGATGGAGCAGGAGAGAGAGATGGAAGAGCAAGAGAGAGAGATGGAAGAGCAGGAGAGAGAGATGGAAGAGCAAGAGAGAGAGATGGAAGAGCAGGAGAGAGAGATGGAAGAGCAAGAGAGAGAGATGGAAGAGCAGGAGAGAGAGATGGAAGAGCAAGAGAGAGAGATGGAAGAGCAAGAGAGAGAGAGATGGAAGAGCAGGAGAGTGAGATGGAAGAGCAGGAGAGAGAGATGGAAGAGCAAGAGAGAGAGATGGAAGAGCAAGAGAGAGAGATGGAAGAGCAGGAGAGTGAGATGGAAGAGCAAGAGAGAGAGAGATGGAAGAGCAAGAGAGAGAGATGGAAGAGCAGGAGAGAGAGATGGAAGAGCAAGAGAGAGAGAGATGGAAGAGCAGGAGAGTGAGATGGAAGAGCAGGAGAGAGAGATGGAAGAGCAAGAGAGAGAGATGGAAGAGCAGGAGAGTGAGATGGAAGAGCAAGAGAGAGAGATGGAAGAGCAAGAGAGAGAGATGGAAGAGCAGGAGAGTGAGATGGAAGAGCAAGAGAGAGAGAGATGGAAGAGCAGGAGAGTGAGAGATGGAAGAGCAGGAGAGAGAGAGATGGAAGAGCAGGAGAGTGAGATGGAAGAGCAAGAGAGAGAGAGATGGAAGAGCAGGAGAGAGAGAGATGGAAGAGCAGGAGAGAGAGAGATGGAAGAGCAGGAGAGAGAGAGATGGAAGAGCAGGAGAGTGAGAGCCAGGGCATCGATTACTTTGCTCGCCCTGAACCTGCCATATTACAGGCCTTCTTAGATTACCACCCACAGCAGAACAGTAGCAGTGCAGTTGTGATGAGGGTGTTCAGCTGTAAAGATGGCACCAACAGGAAGTGGCTTACTTATTGCAAAGAACGCCATTTATTGTTCTGCTTTGTGTGTCTGGCATTTGCAAGGCTGACTGACACCAGCACATTTATAACAGGCATGAGTGACTGGCGACATATACATCTGCGCACAGAGGAGCATGAAAAGAGCAATACACACCAGACCTGTGCTGAAGCTTTTTTCTTAAGGTGCTCAAAAGGCAACATCAGGAGCTTGTTTGCTGGCAGTCAGTTGTCAGCTCACAGAGCACAAGTGAAAAAGAGACGGCAAGTTTTAGAGCGTATAGTGGATGTGATCAAAGTACTTGGGAAGAGGGGACTCAGCTATAGGCATGTGGAGAATGAGGCTGCATACACTTTAGGTGATAACACCATCGATCATGGTAACTTTCTGGAACGGATTGTGTTATTAGGCAAGTATGATATGTGCCTTGGAGAACATTTGAATGACTGCATTGAAAAAAGCAAGAAGTTGCATCAGACCAGTGGATCAAGAGGTAGAGGATCTCTCATCACCCTACTCTCCAAAACAACTGTCAACTCAGTGATTGATGCACTTGGCCATCTCCTTCAAGAGAGCATCGCCAGTGATGTCCAGAAAGCTGGGATGTTTTCTGTTCAGCTAGACACAACCCAAGACATCACAGGTTATGATCAGTGTTCAGTAATCATCAGGTATGTTACTGAGTCTGTGCAGGAGAGGCTTGTCTCCATAGTGAGGTGCGAAGCATCCACGGGGCAGTACTTTGTAAACTTGCTTTCCGGAGTTTTAGAGCATCTGAATCTAGACAAGGCCATGTGCACTGGGAATGCAACAGATGGTGCTTCAAATATGCAGGGCCAGTACAAAGGCTTTTCAGCACTTATGACTGCCCAGTCTCCAACTCATGTGCATGTGTGGTGCTATGCACACATACTTAATCTTGTGATTGCTGACACAACACAAAGTGTCATTGAAAGTGGATCACTCTTTAATTTACTTAATGACATAGCTGTGTTCATCAAGGAGTCCTATCACAGGGTTAATCTGTGGGAGAAACAAACCGAAAACACAAGACACAGACGCCTCAGTCCAATAGGTGAGACACGGTGGTGGGCCAAGCATGATGCCCTCCAGAAAATCTTTGGACATTTTGGAAAACCAGATGATGGCCTCTTCGTTGATGTAGTGCTGACGATGGAAGCCATTGAAAAGAGGGAAAAAGAAAAGCCAGCTGTTTGTGCCAAAGCACGAGGCTTTAAAGAGTGTCTCTTGAAGCATGAAACTGTGTTAACAGCACAGATATTTCTTAGAGTGTTTGAGCAACAACTCCTCTGTCAAAGTACCTCCAGTCAAAGGGGATGGACATTCTCTCTGCCCATCATATGGTGACTGCCACACAAGATGGCCTCAAAAGTATTGCCAGGGACTTTCCAACTGTGAAGACAGCTGCAGACACATTTGTGAAACAGACAAATCAAAAACTAGAGGAGAGGGAGAACAACACAGACATGGAAGTGGAGGCTGAACTACCTAAAAAGAGAGCCAAAAAGAGAAAAGGCATGGCCGGAGAGATGCCTGAAGATGAGTTGCAAATCAATGCTGAGAAATCATATGAGGTGAAAGTGCACAACATCATCCTGGACACAGTTATTGAAGCAATCCACAGACGATTTGTCATACATGGCCCTCTTCTTGCCGATTTGGCATGGTTGGACCCCAGGAAGTTTAGCCAGGTCAGACCAGTTTCTCTTCCAAGTAATGCATTTCAGAACCTCAGCGCCTGTCTACTTAAATTTGACAGCAGGGCTACAGTTAATAACCTTCAGTCAGAACTGAAACGTTTTGCTGAACAGTGGGAAAGGCTTAAGACATCACATGTAGATGAGTACACGACCAGAACAGCAAAGGACAGATCTGAAGAATGGGACGAAGAAAGTGAAATTGTGACCGAAAGCTGTGGTTCTTGCAAAAATTGCCCACTGTGCTGCTATCAAATACTCAGGCGGTTCAACATGCTGTCTGATGCCTATCGTCTCCTTGGGCTGGCATACAAGTACCTGCTGACCCTCTCCCTCACTCAGGTTGCCTGTGAAAGAACGTTCTCTACACTCAAGTTCATTAAAAGCAGACTCCGAAGCAGCCTGTCTGCAAACAAGCTGGAGATGTTTATGCTGATGGCCACTGAAAAGGACATTCTCATGTCATTGGACTCTGACATGGTCATTGACAGGGTAGCTGAGAAGAGTGACCTGCTGAGAAAGCTCCTTTTGTAACCTGGTGAGGTGAAATAAAAATGAGCAAAACATTCCTAATTATCTATTGTTAATATTAAATTCAGCTTTATTGTTATTGCCTAAACGAATACGTTTAGTATCTACCTTCACTTCAAACAAGTCAAGTGATTGGTAAATGCTTAGAATTTGTCCATCTTAATAGATAGAATAAATATGAGATTGGAGTATTAGGCATTTATAAACATATATTCTTACAGTCTTAATCTGTCATTGTTTCATTTCAGATGCTGTCAGTCATTTTAGGAGGACTGAAGTGTGTTCATTTTAAGTAAGTACTATATGGAATATGATTCAACCATTTTTCTAGAGTAAGCATACCAGTACTGTCATCGTCTGAAAAAATCTATTAAGTACAATTCTTTCTCAACCTTCACTGTCCTTTCACTTCATAAAGGTTTCCATGTCTTAAGATATGTTCAGTGTTGCTGCTGTGGAAGTGTTGTAGGTGACCTTTTATTGATGAGTGAATAGTCTTTGGTGATACAATTCAATCATAATCTGTCCTTTATAGATTTTAATATTCATCTAATCTTTATTCCTTTCTGTCCTGTTTGTCAGGGTCTGATCATACATTGTTTGTTTAAGAGGTTCGAGACCGTTCAACTTTTTAAGTTCATCAACGTAAGTACTAGTGTATATGATTTCTCTAATTCCTTTCTGGAATAAAGATGCCAGTACTGTGATCATCTGAGCAAGTCCATCAATTGCCATTCACAGTTCTTTGTCCTTTCACTTGTGTCCTGTTTTTCAGGGTCCCATATAATTTCTTCAGAAGTACTGTATATGATGCCAGTATTTTCCCATATTTTCTAGATACTGTATTAGTACTGTGTGTAAAATGCCATCAAAAACTCAATTAAGTGTTATTCTTATTCTTCTTTCTCACCTTTCTTTCTCTGTCTCCTTTCATATTTAAAGGTTGCTGTGTTAGCAAAATATATTGTGCTACCATGCTGTTTTCTATTGTTTTGGTAAATAAATACTTTATGAAAATATCTCTAAATCTGTCATTTATTAATTTTAATATTAATTAATGATCATGTCTCACCTCTAGTGTTCTTGGTCTTAATTTCAGGTTTCTACCATGTGTTGTAGATAGTTCAGGAGGTTAACTCTACCAAGCAGTCTTTTTGTTTCCGCTATGTACTGTTTAAAATCCCGAATAGGGAGAATGGTGTAGGTTTAACTTTATTAGATTGATACATATATACCAACAAGGCAGTGTACATCAAAGCAGTTGTTTTCATGCAAAGGCTTTATGGTTTTTCCTATAGCGATTGACAGACCACGTGACTTTGCGCATTGCATGCCGGGAACTCCTGGCAAAACAATCCAAGTACCGCATCAAATACAAGCATTTGCAATTGCAGCACCACAAAACGTTCATTCTCCGGTTCCAATACCTTCTTGTTTTTTCTTTGCCGCACAAAAAAGGTATGTACAAAACGACGGAGAACAATGCCGGTCCGTACAAAGACAGACTCGACGAAAAGACAAAGAAAAGATACGAGGAAAAATCAAAGGAGTGAAAGGGTCAGACCCTTACGAGCACACAGAGGGACAAAAGACGTTAGCGTGCTGCCCAACTTTCACCACGCTCAGATTTATAATTATACGGTTCTTGGAGTGAGTGCATACACTCATGAAGTTTAGTAACTTCAGGTCACTGCAACAAGCCCAGGTACAGTTTACCGACGGATGGGTGCAGGACCTTGAAATGCACCGAAAGACCATCGTACGAACAAACGTAAGTTTACCTTTGTTCGTCTCACAAATCGTCGTCATAAATACACATTCGTTAACCGTGTATTAATATAACCTTTGAGCTCAACGGTAATTAATTAGTAGTTGAAAAATAATTGTAATATTTGAGCCATTTCTGCTGTCCAACTACTTCTTAAAAAATACATTTTTAATGTTAATTAGATTTTTAAACCTCTCTGCACGGCCCTGCCTAACAGACCTACACCTTAGTTCACAGATTCACTTTGTCTAAGGTTGATTTCTGGGATTTCACACAACCCAGGATTCAGATCGTGAATCCATGATGGGCTTGGATTTACATCATTATGAATGAAATGTGCTCTACTTGGAAGCAGCCCCGCCCCTTTTGACGGGTTGTGTGAGACTTTAAATCATCAAACTGTAAATTATAAATTTAAATTGTTATTGATCCTTTACCCCGAGTCCTAAAGTGTAGATTTATTTTCTTACTCTTCTTATATTTATTGTTTGTTTACTTGCACCGCTGTAACTGCAGCCTCGTCGTCTCGTCTCTCTATATGCTGGACTGTCTGTAGCGGAGATGACAATAAAGTTTACTTTGACTTCAGCAGCGCGCAGGCGCACCGAGGGCTCTCGCGCTCACTTTATAGAATGTAGAAAAAACATGGGTGCAGATTATAAGTCTGTATCATAATATCTGTTTGTTGTTTTTATTTTGTTTTGCGAGTTGGTTATTAGATGCCGCTCCAGCCAGCCAGAGACTCCCCGCCGCCCCGCCCTCTCCTCCCTGTGCCGCCAGCAGCAGGCGCACCTCGCAAACGGAGGGCGCCCTTACTCCCAGCAAATGGCTGATAGAAAACCGATCGGTGCCTACGAATTTCCCAATATGCGCTGGCATGACGTCGGGGAAGCATGGGTACGACCGATTATTTTATTTTTTTCTTGCCCGTGATGCCCCCCCCCCACCACGATGCATTCTATTGGTTTGCACACTTACACACACCCAGCTGTGGTTTCCTGTTTTGCTGGACTCTGGAGAGCCCCGCCTTTAACGCTCTTCTCTCACAGAGAGCAACAGAGAACTTGGAAAAACTCCAGATTGACTGAACTCAGTTCAAAGTTACCTTGACACCTTTAGATGTGAGACGTAGTGATGGTCCGCTTGAAGCTGACGCTCCGGTGCGTGTGTCAGAAAGATCAACGCGCTGCTTCAGAAGCACCGTGTCGAGGCTTGATTCGTTTGGCCAGAGTCACGTGATCAGTGACGTCTGAAGCTTCGTTTAGAACGTACCTTTTTTTAAATCGAACTTTATTGAAACACAATGAGTATACAACATACAAACAGATGAAGTTTACAAAAGAACAGAACATGAACATACAGAACCAGGAGTAAAAAAATTATGATATGAGTAGGCGAAAAAAATCAACATATAAATATTGTTCTGAGAGGCTTTTTGTTGGTTGAGTCTGAAATTGATTGTATGTACAATTCATATCCTTATAAAAAGGCAGAAATATGGTGTTTTATTAATAAACTTACATTTATGGATATAAAATAGCTAAAAGTATTAACAAATATTTTATAAAAAACATTTATCATTCTTCCTGGGGAACTTAAAGAAACAGAATAAAACATTTCCCATCGTAAAGAAAACTCCCTTAAAATATGGACAATAACAAAACTGCTAAATTCTTCCAGAATCTCTGTGTAGAGGAACCAAAAGAGATGTGCCACAGTTTCTGGATGATCCCCACAGAAAGTTCAATTAGTATTTATGTCTCTTTTAAATGTTACCATATAGTGACTGGCTGGGTCACATTTATGAAGAATTTTATATGAGATTTCCTTCACCTTGTTCACAATTAGATATTTATGGGATCATCCAGACTGTCTTCCAGGTGATATCTGGAACATGTCGGTTCCAGTAAGATATTCTATATATGGGAGAGACATGATATCTTCTTGGAATAAACTACGTATTCTCTTATTGCTGTTACCAAGTTCCTGTGAAAAGCAGATTTTTCCCACTGCTGACTCAGCTGGATCAGGGAGAGTGACTGAGGCAGATATTGAGCTGTCAGTGTTTTTATATAACATTAAAGTCCCTGAGGGTATGGCACCAAGCACCATTGAGAATTCCCCAACACTGACGGGAAAATTATATAGTGTAAGGAATTCATTGTAAGTAAGTAGTACTCCCTCGTTAAATTTTAAAACTTAGTAGCGGCCGCCATTGTTGGCAGCTGAAATTTGGCTGGGCCGCGCTATGAATTCTGGGATATGGTGGGCCACGAAGGACACACCCGACCCATCCTTCAAACTCGGGGGAATGAAGGACGCATTTGAAGGAGTCGAGGAATCGGGACAGCCTTCGTCGCCTGGCTGTGACGTCATCGGCCTTCAAATGCGGCCTCCGGAGGATGCGGCCGACGTTTTGGGACACAGCTTGTGTGTCTTTGTTGGTCATGTGACCTCCCAGGGACTACACATGGAAACGAGCAGTTTAGCTCAAATCTGGCAGGTTTCCATCGTCTGTTTTTGTCCTGATGTCCATGAACATGAACACTGTCCCTGTCAAACACGTCCAGATAATCTGATCCAGTGTTGTTCTTCTTCTGTGGTGTTTGTGATGGAGCAGCAGCTGCTGATCCTGATGTCCTCCACCAAGGGGGCAGCAAATTCAGCTGACTGTCATCATTTATTAAAAAGATGTAACAATGTGACATAATGCAATATAATAGTGTCAGTTACACATTGTGGGTTGCACTGTGGCCAGAATGGACATTACCTCCTGCCTAATGGAAGCTGTCAGCCATCCTGCAACCATGAATTAGATAAGCAGAAGTGAAGGGATTGTTAACAACAATTTAATAATAAAATGTAATGTGATAGTTGCACTTTATTAGCTCCCCACAATCGTATGAATAATAACCATGAATGCACTGCATGCTCATAGCAAGTTCTTTAGGTTTAAAGTGAGATCCTGCTTTAAAGGGCGCTTCATCTGCTGGGAATGACATGTTTCTTCTAGTATGTAAGGCTCAGCCCATCTTACTGGGACTTACTTTTGTAGATCCACATGCTCTAAACCTGCTGCTCCATGATTGGTGCAGAAGCTTTCAGCTACTATTAACAAATAATGACCATGGACTTAGTTGTTACTACAATAACTTATCATTGAGCAACTTTTAATTTTACTTGTAAAACTATGCAAGTAGAATTGAATGGGGCACAGTGAGCTGAGCACAGGCCCACTCTGTGACACTCAGAGGTTTGTGGATATCATACTGAGAGTATTGGACACAGTGCAGCCAGCTTGCAGCCACTTTCCCACCACTTTAGCACAATGTTTACATGAGACTCAGCCACACTAATGTTCCTGGGCAGACATGTGGTGCAGCATGGCTGATGGCACTGTACCTGCAGCTGTCATGGACAAGAACCACTCAATACCTCACCCAAGCCAAGCCTGTGCTGATGTTGTGATCTGAGACCGAGACACTAACCCAGGATCATGATATGATGTTGTGAGAGTTTCACTAAGAATTAGCTCTGATTACAAGATTTCAATCTATCGTAACTCTAATTTGTATTTACTTCAGTTTGTTCATCTTGGAGCTGTGTGCAGCTGAGGACAGTCTTATTATTACCAGGTGAGGATATGTAACAGCCACAGTCTGTAGAGATGATGTCACCATGGAGTGGTGATGTCACTGGAGCTGCCAATATGTGCTCCAGCCAAAGCTACACCAGAGGGTTGTGCTGTGTAACAGGTTGGTGCAGGTGGTGTTATCTACATTTGAACATTAGGCAACAGTCTCATGAAGACACTTTCTATTGTTCACTAAAGACCAACAATAACAGAGACAAAGGGAGAGCAGCAGAACTAGTGCTAACAATTAGCACTGCTAGCCTGCCCACCAACACCAGCTAATGTTCTAAAAACGATGATCAATGATTTTGCTGTAACGGCTCCAGCTGTCTGTGTCAGGGACACGTTGGAGATGAAGTGAGTGATCCAGTGACAAAGGTTTGGAAAGCTGCAGTCAGCTGAGACTAAAGGAGTCACCTGACCGAGAGACCAAATGTTTCACTGAGAACGTCCAGATGAACAGAATCAACCTTTGGGATAATCTGTTCCACACATCCATGTTTCACTTACTGCATTATATTTCCTCATTGCTGTGCACACAGGCCTGTGGCTTATAACCAACTCCAAGTTCAGACTCAGAGGCTGCTGAAGCTGTTTTCTGGAACAGAGACGTGTTGGATATAAAACCAACTCTTCTTTATGTGTCAGCACTGAGGAAAGGAGCAGCTTCGTTTCTAAGTGTATGAAGGACTGTAGCAGTGTGTGTGTGAGCTTTATTTCACAGACAGAACCATGTCAAAAACACAACTTCAGGTAAAAACAATACAAAATCAAAGAGTCTGATCAGAAGGATTAAACAGAGGAGTGTGGGACTGTTTTTAACAGACAGCAGGTTAAGCCAGGCTGGAGGAGTAAACTGAGCCTCGGTGTGAGCAGCAGTGTGTTTGACAGGAAGCTGAGATAAACAGTCTGGAGCCCATTTAGTGCTTCATATGAAAGTGTGAGGATTTGAAAGCAAATCTAAAATCAAGCAGGAGTCAGTGTGAGAATGATTTGTGCTTTTCCTCAGTCAGATGCTGGGAGTTTCAGTTCATCCATGTTCAGCGTGCTGTGCTTTGTGTAACAGGAGAATATGACAGTATAAATCAAGTCTTCATGTCACTGAAAGCCTCCACAGTCTGCTATGGAGGTGCATCAGTTTGGATTTACAAGAAGAACATTTCTTAAACCTGCCACAAGATGGCGCTCCAACAGAAGGGATGTCCACAGTGTAACACAGACACACACATACTGTGTGAATGTGTGAGTGAATGGGCTTTCAACACAAGGCTTCTGCTGCTACCTTTAATGACATAATTAGCTAACAAGAACAAACTGTTAATTACCACCAAAGAACGGCTCCAGATTTTAGCTGCTGACCATTTTGTGAAACGTTGATTACATCAGCTTATTGTTGATTTTTCAACCTTAATATCAGCTGCTTTAAAGGAGCCTCGTTCTCTGGCAGTAACACTTTTCTTCACTAGATGCAGTGCAGGCACAGTCTGTGTTTCTAAACTACACACTAATGTTCATTGTTGTGCAGCTAAATCCTCCCTCTGGATGGGAAGAATCCCTGTCAGGCTTCAAACACCTGGCTTGGTGTTCTGGAGCTAATGTGTCACCTGTGAGGACTCTGAGATGAACACACAGCAGACACTTCAGTTCTCCGTCTGTGTGTCCTCAGTTTCCCAGCATGCCTTGGCTGTGGTGGTGGAGGTGAATGAGGGGGAACATGCTGCTCTGTCAGCACTCAGGTTTCATACCTGGTGATCTCAGAGGACAAAGCGGCGTTACAGCAGCGCACGTTGATGAGACCTGATGCTCTGAACAGTTCAGACTTCAGCCTCACTCTGAGAAAACAAACGACTGACTGTCAGCAGCAACTACACCTGCTCCATCAGTGACGGAGAGAAGAACTGAGACTGAGAGACATACAGCTGCAGGTCAAAGGTCAGAAACGCCCGCTCTTTGTACGGGTCAGGAGTTAGTACTGCAGAGGTCAGAGGTCAGCTTGCTGACAAACCATTTGAAACAGTTTGGAGCTAAAAGCACAACAGCAGAGGAAAGAAGAGACACTGCAGAGATGATGCAAAATATTGTGTTTTGTTCTCAGCTGTCAAAAAGTGTAACACACGTGTTCCAGCACAGCCTTTGTGTACTTTCACTTCTCCATACTGTCCATTGGAAATCCTGTTTGTTACTTTTTGATTTCAGTCCATGTGTCCAAAGCAAACTTCTGTCCCACACTTTCTCTGCTGACTCTTCACCGATGCTCAGATGATCTCAGATGATTTCACCAGAACTCATCAAAATTCGGGCTCCACAGAAACCCAGACGTCACTAAACAAGCGTAACAAGCAAAGTGAAAACTGGTCGTTCAGCTTTATTGACCAAAGATAAGCTCACATGTCACCTCATGACACAGACACTTATTTCCACAGCATGCACGAGGACTGACAATAAGTGTCTATAAAGCCACTTCTATCTGCCACACCTGTGCTTCTGTCATGGTTGCTCTCCTCTCACTCTGTCATTTATCCACAGTCTGCCTCCCTCTGCTCCGTCAGCTGACGTCCTCTCTACACCACCTGCTGTGTTTTATCCTGCAAAAACACATTTAAGAAGCGTTGCACCGAGTAACGGGAGGAACTGCTATAAAATCCATTTAAAGGAGGTGGTGCTGAGTGCTGTGACTGGGGTCCCACCACTGACATCACGGGTGGAGGACATGTTGGAAAACTGCTACAAAGTGCTGTGCAGCCAGCAGAGCTTACAGTCTGTCCTGTGTGTCATACAGGCTCTCACACTTAGTGTTTCTGTGACACATTGAAGAGAAGTTTGTGTTGTTCACAGTTGTGCTTGTACTGAGTGACAGCTGACATGACCTAACAGGAATAATGTGTCTGTGCTGAATGAGAAGTAACACACAATGAAGTCTTGATGCATCTCAATCATCCAGGAAAGTGAGTCTGTTGCTTCTGTTCATCTGGACGCAGCGTTTTGTGGGAGAAACGTGTCGTCATCATCAGGTGACGTCTTCAGTCTCAGCTGCAGGTTTCAGTCTTACAAACAGGACATTTGCATAAAGACTGAAAGCAGCTGCAGGAACGATGGGCTGGGAGCTCCGTTCCTTCATCTTAATTATGCAGATTCTCAGGACCATTGATCAACAACCACTGATCCATGTCCATGAGTCCCATTCACAGAGATGTGGGAATGGCTGCAGTCACAGCATGTAAGATGGAAATAAATGAGAAGTATTTAGCTGAAGTGGATTTGATTTATGTTACTTCTTTTTTAACTTGTAGTTCTACATTGGAAGATTATTGTGATATTGAAATATAAAAATACATTTATATTCTATTATTTTCTCAAAATAAGCGTCACACTCGTGGAAGCCGGTGTAGCCGCCGAAACGCCTGCATTTATGGAGACTTTCAGCCCCAGGTAGGCCAGTTATGGATCTTGGATCCACATTATGTCAGCAGCTGTTCTCCACCGTGAACTGTGTTCAAACAAACACGCTCACGCCTCACAGACGACAGCTTACAGTCTGTAGAGATAAAGTGACTTCGTACAGCCCCGACCTGCAGACGCTGTGCGCAGAGGTTCAGGAGCAGAAGTCCCGTTGTAAACATATCACGGCAGACCCGACGATGTTTGCATGAACGCGCTTTTTTTAAAAGTCAGGTCGAGGCTCCAAAAGCCCAAAGGCGATATAACAGTTTGTGTTTGCTACATGGATCATTGTAGTTCAGCTTTCCTTTGTTATATTTCTTTAAGAGCTCAAAATGTGTTCATTACATAAATCAAATGTAATTTTCTCTGTAGCACTTCATGGATTTCATAAGCAACACACTGTAGTTGTTCACACAAAGCATAAAGGTAAAAACAATATACACAGTGTTATCTTCATTTTAGATGTCACAAAGTATTTGCGGCTCCCAGTGTTTTCCCGAACCCTGACCCTTTGCGTGGAAACCGGGTCCAAAAGGCTCTTTGGGTGTTAAAGGTTGCTGACCCCTGCACTAGGCCCAACTGACACATATATTTGATTCCAAATACAAAAAATAATGTGTAACCTGCTGGAAGAATGTAGGAGGTTGAGACAGGATCTCAACACTTGGTGTCTGCAACAAAAGACAACAATATGTGGGCCGATCGTGGCTCAAGAGTTGGCAGCTCGTCTTGTAATCGGAAGGTTGCCGGTTCGAGCCCCGGCTTGGACAGTCTCGGTCGTTGTGTCCTTGGGCAAAAAAGCACTTTGGGGTCCTTAGGGACGAGTAAAGCGCTCTACAAATACAGGCCATGTAATGGCAGAAACATTCTCTAGTGTAAATCCTGACTAGTTCATTAACTACAGATCAGTTTCAGTGAACATTATTCACAGAGGGATCTGAGTTCCTTATACCAGACTCTACAGAAACTGTAACACTGTACAGCTCTGCGACTCAACAATGTAACACACACTAGAATCATCAAATAAAGCCCCACTAACCACTAGAACTAGAACTAACTAACTAGCACTGGACACTTGCATATTAGAGATTTCTACCACCATAGGAGGCGAGATATCATCCTTGAACCAGAGCATCCAGCCCTCAATTTCGGACATAAAAAGCGACGTGGCCAGGCATGATAACACTTTGACTGAACTGCAGGACTGTGCCTCGAACCACTCTGACACCATCGCCACTCTCCAGGCCACTGTGGAGCGTTTGTCTGCGGAGGTAAAGAAGTTAGATGAGAGATGTGGAGCTCTTGAGGCACTCCAGGAGGAATAATTTAAGAACTGCAGGAATACCAGAAGGCACAGAGGGACCCAAGATGACTGAGTTGGTTCACACCTGTTGGCGGAGGCGCTATCTCTCGAGGAGAAGCCACTCATCGATCGAGCACATCGAGTGAATCGCCAGCGTCCCAAACAAAGTCATCTTCCTCATCATCTTGAGATTGCACTACTACCACATTGGTGAGGAGATTCTGCTGAAAGCTGCAGAGAACAAGAACCTGATGTATAAGGGTTTTTAAAATAAACATCCTCCCAGATTTCCCTCCCTCTGTTGGAAACGCAGAGCCGCATTTGCAAATATGAGAGGAAGACTACGTGGGATGACCGGCGTCAGGTACAGACTGCTATACCCTGCAAAGCTGTTAGTGACCCATGGTGATGTGAGGAAAAGCTTTACCCATCCCAAAGAGACCGTAGACTACGCGGAGAAGCACCTCTCCCACCCACCTTCAAATGTATTAAAAGCAAGGATATATCTATATGTCTAACGCTGACACAGCACTGTGTTTCTTCTTTTCCCTTTATATTCCATGTAAAGGTGAATATGGAGCGTTTATGGAGCTCGTTTATTGACCAGCTGTCAGTTAGAAGGTAAGAGTTACTAGGTTAACAGAGGTTAGCAGTAACAGTACGGGGAAGTATATTGTGTTGTTCTTTTGTTGGTTTTTATTTTATCGTACTTTACTTTGTTATTTTGATTTTACCTGTTGTGAGTGCTTCCCGTAATTCTCCTTTTTCTTGCGCCGCTGTGGCCAGAGTTCACAACATTACATATTTTTGTATCTATAAACAGGAAGCTGACACTCTCCAGACTTTATCAAAGGTGTGAGCGTCACAGCAGAGGCCTTTGTGTCAACGTAGCTGAAGACAAAACACAGAAACACATGAAGGAGATTTTCCTGGCCTGGATTTTATACAAATATTCTGCAGTACATCAAAAATGAAAGAAAACCATTAGTCAACATATGAACATCACCTCTGAAGTTACAGAGCTTTGATTGGAGACACAGCTGAGCGTTTTGCATTTTGCATAATTAATTACATAATTAATTATGTAACCATAATTAAATGGTTACATCATCTTTAAAGTCCCCAGAGATCAGGAAAAGGGCCTGAGGGTGCTGTGTTTGGAGTCTGCTGGTTACAGTGTGCAGGACCTCACAGGCTGCTGCAGCGTTAGCAGAGGGCGGGACATACACAGCTATCATAATCACGTGTGTAAACTCTCGTGGTAGATAGTACGGTCTCATGCTAACCGCTAGCAGCTCAATGTCCTTACAGCATAGCGTCTCTTTGATAGAGAAATGCCCAGAGTTACACCATCTATCGTTCACAAACACAGCCAGACCCCCTCCTCCCTTCTTACCACTCTCCGCTGTTCTGTCATAAGAGGCTCAGCAGCTAAAGCAGCACACCTGGGTCTCCCAGCCTATTAAAAGCAGCCCTTTGCTTCACCTGCTTCACTAAACATTATTATTTTAAGCAGAGTGGTGTGATTTATGTAGGCATTGCTGTGTGACAGGATGACTTTTCTTGCACACCCACCAAATGAGGGCGCACATGCTTCCACGCCCACTGGTGACTGCACACATCCTTTCAAGGAAGCATTTCATTCATCCCTAACAAATGGAAGAAAACACTGTGCAGCGTGTTCAGGTTTGAACGTGGCCCTGGCCTCTCTCTGCATCCACCTGGCACATGCAACACACATCCACTCCCTGCTGAACTGCTTGTATTTGATGTGTTGAAGTTTTGGTAAAGTTTGAATAAATTCCACTTTATTTATAGGAACATTTCATCTGTGGACTCCTGCTTCCCCTCTCCTTGAGCCAGTTTGTGACGGGAACATGACATAAGAAAAGTAATTTATCCCTTTTTGATTCTGTGTATCTGGCGCTCATCCAGTGAGTTCACACTTGGCAGAAACAGACTGAATTTGTCTGGAGAACTTTGGCTTCAGCCAAGTTAGATAAACACACTGTGTCTCTGTCAAAACAGCAGTGTAGTTGTGGCACCCCTGTGAGGGAATGACCACATGAATATTATTTTGTGTAAAACACTCATGTAACGGGACATTTTTCATTGCTATATGTATTTATTTTCAGTTTCTTTAAGAGGATAGAAAATCCATGTAACAGGGATTCATTTTATGTTAGAAAGCAGTGAGGGCGGAACTTTGGTGCTTGCTCCGGGGTTTCGGGGAGCAGTAAGTGGAGCCCACCTTCCGCTGCTTCCTCAGACACGTTCTGGAGGAAAGCAGAGACGCATCGTGTCTTCCTTACTCTGCTCTTCACCTGCTTTTACAGGTCGGTACACGGTGCTCGCACCGAAAATGTTGTTTATTGTCACCATGGTTACCCACGTTAATGTGAATGGGAGAGTTAAGGCGGTCCGCCAAAGTTATTTATATGTAAACACGGGAGAAAACCAGAGGAGTGTCCCGCGCGACCGCACCGCGAGCCCGCTCGTTAGGTGGAGCGCTCGTGAAGCAGAGTCAGTGCGCTCCTATGCTCTGTGCAAACGTGTTGTAATGCTCCAATCAAATCAGTTCTGTGAGATGTGAATGTTAATAGTTCTGTTAAAGTGACTGAGTAGATTAGCTAGTGTAACACAAGCACTCTGAGCAACTCTGTGTAGCTAACAGAGGCATTCATGGGTTGATTAAACAAGCTGTGTTTCATGATGCACTAAATAGTGATTTTGCCAGTAAATTACTGGAGGGAACAAATGTAATGTATTTACCAATGCTGTTATTGAATAGAACTGTTTAGCCAGTAAGACACTGCAGAAGACAATGTGATGTGTTTATTGATATGATAAAAGGATGTAGCTGTTATGGAAAGAAGTGTGAACTTGAGAAACTGAACCAGTTAAAAAGAGTATATTTCACTGATGTTGTGAAATAAGTAAATGTCATTGATGTGAATGAGGAACCAGCTGAACAGTATATTGAAAGCTCATGTTTAGTGTTTTATAGCATTTATTTGTGTGAAATAAATCAGACTCAGACACGTTCTGGAGGAAAGCAGAGACGCATCGTGTCTTCCTTACTCTGCTCTTCACCTGCTTTTACAGGTAACATATTTGTCATCGAGGTCTTCATCCTTGGGACCCGTAACATAGTAACTTCTTCATTGTTATACTTCTATAGTTTTCCCATTTTGTGAGCTGTGGATGTGGAAAGTGTCTCAGTGACACATCCACATGAAAACGGCGTTACCTTCGTTCATTTGCACGTCAAATGAACGAGCTGTTTGGACTTTAACGTCACAGCTGATGCTTCGATACTCGAACTCAAGAGTTCAGCTTCCACTCAGAGGTACAAGTACACACAGCAAAGATAAATGTGTACACAAGGTGGAACCCACAAGTGCACAGCTCCGACCAGAGATGGGAAGTAATCCGATTACTTTTTTCAAGAAACGAGTAAAGTGAGGGATTACTATTGCAAAAAAGGTAATTAGATTACTGTTACTTTGCCGTAAGCACGCTGCGTTACTGCGTTACTAAAACCGCAGCTGTGTGCAGATGAACAATGGATAATCTATCGAGTGTGGAGAGAGTGTGAGCGTGCAGCGTTTAAAGCGTGGAAGCACTGACCTTACTTTGAGTTTGACTCTGTAAAAAGTGACAAAAACATTAGCATCCGCTGTTCACTGCGTGGGAAGACAACATGCTCACTCACTATGTGTTAATGGGCACGCTTATTTATAACTTTGATAAAATGTCATAAAAATAATTCCATGCCAGCTCACCATTGGTGATCAGGTAGTTTCTGTTCCAGTTCCAGTCCCATAAATCATGAAGCTTGCTGCCAGAAAAGCTTCAAATCTCCTTTGAAAGCTGTTTGTGGTCTTGATTGTGGGAGCTTCAGTTGTCTGACTCCAGCTGCCACACAGTGCTCACTGATATCATTTGCAAAAACCCCAGTGTGACAATATTTATCAGTGAAGCAGAAATCAGGAAGTGACGACTTTTCTTTGAACATTTGCTGAGGCTAAGCTGTGCTTTCTACCACAGTTGGGAATTTCCTGGTTTACAACAAATTATTGTGTCAACACCGCATAAGATTTCAAACTACAGGAAAATCACTGGAGTTATAAGAGGCAGACAACGACACACACACCACATGCATGCTGTTGCTATTTATTGTGGATTAACCTGTCAAGGGCAAGAACAAAATAATTCTGCCTCAAATACAGGAAATCATAGCTTTCCTGTATTTCCTCCATTGTTGGCATGCTGGTTAGTGCTGTTGCTCCACAGTAAGAAGGTCCTGGGCTAAATTATCCATGAATGTAAACGGCTGTGTGTTTCTATCTGATAGACTGGTGAGCTGTCCAGGGTGTACCCTGCCTGGTAACCTATCACTTCAGGGTTATTTCCCAGCCCTGCTGCAACCAGGATAGAGATAGGAGGATGGTAGTTGTTGTAGACCCATTCAATTTCAATTGAAGGATTAAAATGTTCCAGGAGCTCAACTTACTCCATCTGAACATGTTTCAATCGTGTTTTATGAACACAACATGCAGGTTTACTGAATATGAAAAGGTTGTGTTGATTTAACTCAGTTGTTTAAGTTTCTGCCAAAGCAAAACCTTTGTGTGCAACCAGTGTCCACTATTGAATCAAGTCAATCCAACATGTTTTTGTCAGTGCAAAAGGAGTTACGGTGCCTGTATTCCTGCACAATATTGTCCCGGGAGGGAGGAAAACTTTCTGGTGAAGTTTTGGTTGATTTTTGGGTTTTGCTTGACACTAGGTTGATTTTATCAGTGAGGTTTGGATTGTTTTCTTTCTCTAAGAGAGAGAAAGATGGTTTTATGCTTGGACATGTTTGCAATGGGCCCCAGTATTTGTTACTTTATTAGTATTTTATTGGTTGCGTTTGTTTGTGCTTTTGTTACAGTGCACTGAGATAAGAACATCTGAGAGGTGTGATCCACCGCTGGTGATATTTTGGTATTTTGTGAGTTCCCGATTTAACAAATCAGCTCTTTAATCCAGACCTGAGAGGTTGAACTTTAAAGCGCTATAAAATATTCTTACTGGAAACAGTGGCAAAGTGTTTTTCTCCATGATTATAATGGGCTTGGGAGAAATTCACTTATATGTGACATTGATCACATGAGAAGTCCTGAGCCTAAAAGGATTGCAGTGAGTCAATCCAGTCCAAAAACAAGGAGCTGTTTTCCTTTAAAATGATGACGTCATCTTGCTGGTGATGGAGGCTCGAATAGGCTGCGCGTGAGACTCCATTATCAGCAATATCTGGTATGAATGTGTGTGGATGTATGCATGTGACTGGACTGTGACGGACTGACGACTAAAAGTTTAACTGACTTGATACTGAGACAAAAACGGTGCCGACTTTAGGATTAGTGAATGTCCACAACAATTCACCCAGCCTGTAGAAGAAGGGTGGAGGTTTTGTCTTGCTTTGTTTTGTTGTTGCAGGAGCAGAAGGATGACAGAGACTAAAGGGGGAGGCTGTAGCTTCACATGAGTGTGAGCTGCAGACTGAACCCTTTGGTTGCTAATGTTGAGTCACTGATGTTTGCATTAAGAAAATTGTGTTTTATTAGCTGTGTTTTAATTAAGGTATCACATTATATTGTTGGGAATGTTAAATGCTAAAGTGAAGAAAAGCTTTGATTTCACTCATGACTGAACATGTTATTATTAACCATAGCAGGCCACTGTAAAGAGTCAATTAACTGTTATAGAGGAAAAAAAGGCCAAAAACTCTGTGAATACCTATGAATAACAGGCAATGATAGACTTGTCACATTCAAAATAGAGATATGTAATAACAAACACGGGTCCGTGTCATTTAGGTTCTCCATTGAAATAGTCAATCATTTAGAAAAGTAGAATATATATATATATATATGTCTCAACGCTGTTTCTCAATAATATTAAAAACCTAAAAACTATTGTTGTGGAAGATAGAAGTCACTGTGACAGCCCTCTGACTGTGGAGGACGTTTGTAATCCTATTTCTGCACTTAAGGCCAACAAATCTCCCGGCACAGATGGTTTAACTGCAGAGTTTTATGAATCATTTTCTAATCTCCTGGCTCCGTTCTTACTGCAGCTTTTCATAGGAAGTGTAGAGAATAACATCCTCCCTCCTACTCTTACTCAGGGTCTCATAACACTTATTCCAAAGCCAAACAAAGACTTACTTCTTATTGATAATTGGAGACCCATCTGTCTGCTCAATGATGACTATGAGATTATGGCTTTAGTACTTGCTAACAGAATGAAAGAGTTCTTGGACACAATTATGGATGAGACACAATCAGGCTTTATGAGAAACAGACACCTTTCTAAGAACATGAGACTGGTTTTAGATCTACTTGATTACTCTGATTTGGTATCTGACTATAGCTTCATTCTCTTCCTGGATTTTTAAAAGGCTTTTGATACAATTGAACATCAATTTATTTTCCACTCTTTGGAAAAATTTGGCATTTTTCTGTAAAGCTATCAAAACCTTGTACACGAATGGCAATAGCTCAATTAAAATGATTAAGACTCCACCCCGAGATTTGACCTGTTATACAAGGAATCAGCACAGCTGATAAGGAGCTCATCATCAGCCAGCTAGCTGATGACACCACACTCTTCTTGAAGAATGCAAATCAAATCCGTCCAGCCCTTAGTGTTATTAGTGATTTCTCTGAGGCATGTTAATACTTTTAGCTATTTTATATCCATAAATGTAAGCAGTGGGAAAAATCTGCTTTTCACAGGAACTTGGTAACAGCAATAAGAGAATACGTAGTTTATTACGGCGGGGAGTCTCTGGCTGGCTGGAGCGGCATCTAATAACCAACTCGCAAAACAAAATAAAAACAACACAACAAACAGATATTATGATACAGACTTATAATCTGCACCAATGTTTTTTCTAAATTCTATAAAGTGAGCGCGAGAGCCCTCGGTGCGCCTGCGCGCTGCTGAAGTCAAAGTAAACTTTATTGTCATCTCCGCTACAGACAGTCCAGCATATAGAGAGACGAGACGACGAGGCTGCAGTTACAGCGGTGCAAGTAAACAAACAATAAATATAAGAAGAGTAAGAAAATAAATCTACACTTTAGGACTCGGGGTAAAGGATCAATAACAATTTAATTTATAATTTACAGTTTGATGATTTAAAGTCTCACACAACCCGTCAAAAGGGGCGGGGCCGGCTGCTTCCACGTAGAGCACATTTCATTTATAATGATGTAAATCCAAGCCCATCATGGATTCACGATCTGAATCCTGGGTTGTGTGAAATCCCAGAAATCAACCTTAGACAAAGTGAATCTGTGAACTAAGGTGTAGGTCTGTTAGGTTAATTGTGCTGATCCTCGGGTTGGGGGATTTGTGTTTGTACTGGAGCGCAAAATTCAAACCAATGGAAGATGGACAACAAAAGTTCAAAGCCATCAGGTGCTCAGTTTATGTATTTATTTTTGGCCTACATCAGTAAGAAATGCCAAATTATATACACAAAGTTACAGGAATCACCACTCCTGTTATTCATGATGATTTCAGTAACATCACATAATAACATGTAACGTTATTATGTGATGTGCGTACTGTTAATGCTGATACTGTGGTGAAATTCTCTGCTTCTTTTGTGTATTCTGCATCTATTACGTCAGATTGTCTTACCCCTCATATGGTTGAGAATTTTGCCAATACCCTGTTAACTACATGTTCCTCCATCCTCGACACTGTGGCACCTATTAAAATGAAGCGCCCCAGAACTTACTCACAATGTTGGTTAAGTGACTCTGTTCGCGCTCTACGACGTGCGTGTCGGCGGGATGAGAGAAGGTGGAGGAAAGATAAACTCCAGGCATCTTACGACATCCTACGTACTAGTCGCTTGAAGTTTCAAACTGCTGCCAAAATGGCTAAAGCAGCTTTTCTTTCAAAAATTATCTCTACCAATGGTAACAATCCTCGAATTTTATTTAAAATTTTTAACTCTGTGGTCAACCCCTGCCCCACTATGCCGCTGCCGTGCTCCACGGTTCTTTGCGAACAATTTTTAAATTATTTTTTAGATAAAGTCTCATCTCTTAAATCTGCTCTTCCTTTAATGACAGGCCCTGCGTTTACCCCTGACTGTTCCTCTTCCTTCTATCAGTTTGAACCCGTTTCACTCCCTACTCTTAAGCGTCTGGTTGAACAACTGAACAATACTAACCTCGTATATGATGTTCTTCCATCTCGTATAGTTAAGGACTGTTTTAGTGCAATTGGACCTAGTATATTGTCCCTTTTGAACTCTTCTTTGCTCTCTGGTTGTGTACCATCAGCCTTTAAACATGCTATAATTCAGCCTGTTCTTAAAAAAAGGAACCTCGATTATAATGATTATGCGAACTATAGGCCGATTTCCAAGCTTCCGTTCTTGGCCAAAATTCTTGAGAAGATAGTGTTGCTTCAACTCCAGGCCTACCTGGATGAGAATAGCATTAATGATAAATTCCAATCGGCCTTCAAACCACATCATAGCACTGAGTCAGCGCTGCTCCAAGTTCTCAATGACCTTCTACTAATGGCTGATAATGGGCGCTCCTCGGTCCTAGTGCTATTGGATTTATCGTCGGCTTTCGATATGGTTGATCATAAAATCCTATTGGCGAGACTTGAGCACGCTGTAGGCATCAAGGGTGTTGCCTTGGATTGGTTTAAATCATACTTGTCCAATCGGCTCTCCTCGGTTCACTTGGCCACTTCCTCTTCCTTCGCTGTACCTGTCTGTTGTGGTGTCCCTCAGGGATCTGTGTTAGGCCCTACTCTGTTCTCATTGTACATGCTTCCACTAAGCGCTATCTTTGAGAAATATCACATCGCTTTTCATTATTATGCCGATGACATTCAGATCTACTTTGAGTTAAATGATGACCTAGCTTTGTCCTTGAATAGTTTTCGAGAGTGCATGTGTGAGGTCAGGCAATGGCTCCTGGCAAATACTCTTATCCTTTATGATAAGAAAACTGAAATTGTGGTCTTTGGCAGTGACGTCCTTCGTGCCAAACTTCGTGATGCTTTTGGTTTTCTCACTAGCTCCTTTTCCGACACTGTTAGGAATTTGGGCGTGTTACTTGACAGCTCATTTAAACTTGATAGACAAGTGTCTGCTGTTGTTAGATCGAGTTTATACCAACTCCGCCTTATTTCTAAGGCCAGGCAGTACATCCCGCATAAAGACCTGGAAAAACTCATCCATGCCTTTGTAACTTCGAGGCTGGATTACTGCAATTCACTCTATTTTGGACTCCACTCTCCCTCCTCCATAGTTTACAGACAGTCCAAAATGCTGCTGCAGGCATTCTAACCAAAACTAAGAAGTTTGCCCACATTACTCCCGTCCTGGCTGATTTGCACTGGTTGCCTGTGAAATATCGTATCCAATTTAAAATTCTGCTGTTTACTTTTAAAATCACTAATAACACAGCACCGAGCTATCTTAAGGTACTCTTAAGCTTATATGTCCTGCTAGGGCTTTAAGATCATCCTCACAGTTACTGTTGGTGCAGCCTAGATCTCGGCTGAAGTCTAGAGGTGATCGAGCGTTTGCCCTGGCCGCACCAGAGTTGTGGAACAACCTTCCCATTGGCATTCGGGCGTCTGACTCTATTCAATCTTTTAAATCACGGCTTAAAACGTATTTGTTTAATCTTGCGTTTTCTACCGGTTAAATGCTGGCCTTGTCTGCAGTGATTTATTTTACTAATTTTCCTATCTTGCTTTTTATTTGCACTGTGTATGTCTTATCCCCATTGTGTGTTGATGGCACAGTTATATTGTGCTATAGCTATGTGCTGTAGTTATATTTTTTCTATTGGTGGCTTTTTCCTGTGAACATAATTCTACACTTTTATTTTTATGACTCTGATTATACTTGTGTTAATTTGTTCTATGTTAAGCACTTTGGCATGCCGTTGGTTTTTAAATGTGCTCTATAAATAAAGATTGTTGTTGTTGTTGTCCTGTAAGCACAGTCTGCCTGTGTCTTTTCTCTGCAAATGAACATTTTCAGCCAATATAGGTAATACATCAACATGGCTGCCGTGGCTAAGTTAGGAATATTTATAATGTCATTTCCAAAACTTTCATATGATCTGCAATTTGTAGCAGATCTACTGACTGTCACAGAGCAGCTGGAGCAGTCTCAAATGCAGGTCAGTCCACTGCTGCCCCCTGTGGCCAAGTGCCATAGCTACTGCTGGATGAACTCGTGACACATGTGCACCTGTTTCTATGAACACATTGAGTCTGAGTGGCTGCACTTACACTGGTGCATTCAAACATATTGAAAGATGCCAGCAATGTGGATTGTCAAGACTCAAACCAATCCACATTGCTGGCGTTGCATCTTTCAATGCCAGCAATGGCAGGTATCAGTGCTCAAAGCTTTTGTGTTTGTTTCCAACAAGTTGCCCACCTCGGGAAACAAAAATGTGTTCTTTTACTTGTCAGATGAACATATGAGACACTTTGACTCTTCAGTGCAGTGTGGAGCCTAACAAAGATCTGTTTTGTGTCCCAGCTGATCAGCAGGAGGAGGAGAGTCTGACGGAGCAGCAGAGGAACATTTTCAGCTACTTGGACTCAGCTCAGCCACTACAGAGGAAACAATGAGCTCAACACAGAAGGTGACAGACAGAGCAGGACCATATGACCAAAGATATTTATCACCATATACATTTGAACATTTGCCATAACGATGTAGCTGACGATAGAATTGACACCAGACAAAATACTTTACAGCTGCACAACTTTATTAAAAAGCCATCAATGTATTTTCACTGAAACAAGCAGCTGTTGTTTATGTGCATTAAAGTTATATAAAAATGTAACAGTGCAAATGCAAATTCCTCGCTGACAGTTTAACCAAAAGGCGTTTCCAGTGGAAACTGGCCGACACATCCTGAGCATAACCATGTATAATATCCACTAAACTTCAGAAGAGGTTATACAGTCGTGGCCAAAAGGTTTGAGAATTGCATAAATATTGGAACCTGGAGAAGTTGCTGCTTAAGTTTTTATAATAGCATTTTGCCTGCACTCCAGAATGTTATGAGGAGTGATCAGATGAACTGCATCGTCCTTCTTTGCCATGAAAACGAACTTAATCCCCAAAAAGCCTTACCACTGCATTTCATTGCTGTCATCAAAGGACCTGCTGAGACCATTTCAGTGATCGTCTTCTTAACTCAGGTGAGAATGTTGGCGAGCACGAGGCTGGAGATCATCATGGCTGTATCCCGATTCAGGTTCTGCAGCTTTAAAGTCCTCAAGGGCCGCGTACTCAAAGACCGCTAAGGCCGAAGTGCGAGGCTCGTAGGCTCGTGAAATGGGACGTCTAGCCTCCGTCGCGCTGCCCAGGTTGCCTAGCAACCATGATACTAACAGCTGGAAACGTTTCATACAGCTTTGTTTGACAGAAATGAAGGAGAACATATTTAGTTCATTTGTTTCTACATGAGCTCTGTGTGATTTGATGAGTATCTGAGGCTGAGACCACAGGACTGTGAAACATGATTGTTGGGCTTCATTTCTGTGCTGAACAGTCGTTTAAGATTAGCTGTAAATAACAATTAGCTGATGTTGTTCATGAGACTAAAGTCAGTGTAAATATGATATGGCCAATATTATAGTTATCATATTAATCACTTCACTCACAGACAAGTATCTGTGACAGTGTGTATACAGATGTATCATATCTATGTATCATGTCTCAGTTATGTGTGCCTTTACTGTATTTAACACACACATAAGGCGCACTGGATCATAGGGCGCATACAAGTACCGTATGCGTATTTAAAAATAAAGCGGGAGCAAACCTGAGTTCGGTACTCACATTTGTATTACCAGTAATCGTCATCATCAACAACACACAAGCATACAAGTGTGCATATTTAAAAATAAAGCAGGAGCAAAACAAAGTTTGGTACTCACATTTTTATCATCAATCAAACCCATCGAAGTCCTCATCCTCTGTGTCTGAATTGAACAGCTGCGCTAAATCTCCATCAAACATGCCAGGTTCACTTTCTTCACTGTCAGAGTCACTTTCCGTGCCGTGCGGCTCCTCGGAAATGATGCCGGCTTTTGCGAAAGCTCGAACAACAGAGCCAGCAGCCATGTTAGCCCAAGCATCTACAATCCATTGGCAAATTGTGGCGTAACTCGCCCGGCGCTGCCTTCCACTCTTGGTGAAACTGTGGTCTCCATCGGTCATCCATCGCTCCCAGGCCGCTCGCAGCCTTACTTTGAACGGGCGGTTCACACCGATGTCCAGCAGTTGGAGTTCCTTTGTCAGGCCTCCCGGAATGACAGCAAGCTCACAGTTCATTTGTTTCACTAGTTTTTTCACATCGGCTGTGAGATGGGCACGCATAGAGTCACAGATCAACAGCGATGGTGATGCGTGGAAAAAAACCACCTGGTCTCCTTACATACACCTCCCTCAGCCAGTCTTTCATCATTTCTTCATCCATCCAGCCCTTTTCATTTGCCTTAATGATGATTCCTGCTGGAAACTTCTCTTTAGGCAAAGTCTTTCTCTTAAAAATCACCATAGGCGGCAGTTTCTGTCCATTAGCATGGCAGCCAAGCACAACAGTAAAAGAAGACTTTTCATACCCCGTTGTGCGTATCGCTACCGTGCTGGTCCCCTGCTTCTCCACAGTGTGACTCACCGGGATGTCAAAAGTGAGCGGCACCTCGTCCATGTTTGTGATGTGGCTGGGCTGGATGTGTTTGTCGCCGATGTGTTTGCTGCAGTAGGAGCAGAAGATGGCCAGCTTTTCCTTATAATCCGCTGGAAGTTGCTGCGCTACCGTAGTCCTGGTCCGGATGGAAAAATGGCACCGTTTCATCAAACGAAAGCACCAAGACGGGCCTCCTTGGAAATGTTCAATGTTCATCTCTTCAGCTAGTGAAACTGCTTTTAGCCGAATGGTGACCGTCGAAACGCTTCTCCCGCTCGTTCTTTGCTCGATGATCCACCGCTCGAGTCTTTCCTCCAACTCGGGCCACCTCGCCTTATGTCCGCGGAAACTCAGCTGCGTTTTCTTGACCTGCCGGAGCTTGTTTTCCAGCTTCCTCCATTTGCAAACCATCGATTTGTTAATCTTAAATTCTCTCGCCGCTGCTCGATTTCCATGTTCCTCCGCGTAGCTGATGGCCTTCAGTTTAAACTGTGCTTCGCAAGCGTGTCTCTTTGGCATTTTCAGGGTTGTTAAAACAACGATGTTCTGCATAATGCACATACCTGTTCTTTTATACAGGTATAAAAGAACAGGTATAGGGCGCACTGCGCTATAGTAGGGCGCACTGCGCTATAGGGCGCGCCGTACTTTTTGAAGAAAATCTAAGACTTTTAAGTGCGCCTTATGGTCGTGAAAATACGGTATGTGTAAAAAGCAAACGTAGGAGCTGTGATAACTGTCTTCTTTTTTTTTTTTTTGTCCCGTTTGGATCTATAGCCATCAGAATTGTTGTCTTGAGGCCAAGAAAGATGCCAAGCGGATTTATTTTACCAAGTGGATCATCATTGAATTAAGATGGCGCCGGTGAGGTCGGCTGCCGTCACGACTGCTCCGACCACTTTTTCTTTGTCTTTGTTTTTTTAAGTTAGTTTTCAGCGTTTCTAAATCGGCAAAATCATCACCATTGGGTACATTAGGTATGACAGTGACACTCTTGTTTCTATTGGTTTACAATGTACTCACAATTCGAAGTTTTTAACTCCGGATCCGAGCTGGCCGAGTGAGATCTCGAGGGAGAACAAAGGGAAGCGGCGGCGGCCTAGAGGGAAGCGAGCCGGCGTCAGGAACAGGCTGAGAGCTCGTGCACACCGCACACCTCTGCCTAGCATCCTGCTCGCCAACGTCCAGTCACTGGAGAACAAGCTTGACGACCTCAGGGCCAGGATAAAGTTCCAGAGAGACATTCGGGACTGCAATCTCCTCTGCTTCACCGAGACATGGCTGAACCCAGAGGTGCTGGACCACGCCATCCAGCAGGCCGAGTTCTTCTCGGTTCACCGCATGGACAGGACACGGGACTCGGGGAAGTCAAGGGGAGGCGGCGTGTGTTTAATGGTGAACAACAACTGGTGCAACAGTGCGAACGTTGTTCCTCTCACACGCTCCTGCACACCAAATCTGGAACTACTGTCCATCATGTGTCGTCCTTTTTATCTACCTCGGGAATTTACATCGGTCATTGTAAGTGCCGTTTATATTCCACCACAAGCGGACACGGTCACCGCCTTATGCGAGCTGCATGAGGCACTCACACAGCACCAGACACAACACCGGGACGCTGCGCTTATTGTGACGGGGGACTTTAATAGCGCCAACCTCAAACGCGCAGCGCCGAACTTTTATCAACACATCACCTGCCCCACCAGGGGTGAAAGGACACTGGACCACTGCTACACTACGGTCAAGGACGGCTACAAGGCACAATCCCGCCCCCCGTTTGGCAAATCTGATCACGCCGCCATCTTCCTCATGCCAAAATATAAACAAAGGCTGAAACAGGAAGTTCCGGTTCAGAGGAAGGTCGCGCGCTGGACGGATCAATCGGTGGCCGCGTTACAGGACGCACTCGATGACGCAGACTGGGGCATGTTCAGAAACAGCTCCGACGATGACGTCAACGTGTTTACGGAAGCGGTTGTGGGATTCATCGGGAAACTAGCGGATGATACCGTGGAGACAAAGACTATCACAACGTTTCCCAACCAGAAGCCGTGGGTGGATAAAACCATCCGCGACGCTCTGAGATCCCGCACCGCTGCCTACAACACGGGACTCATGACGGGGGACATGGACCCGTACAAAGCCGCGTCATATAACGTGCGGAGGGCGGTGAAAGAGGCGAAGCAGCGCTACGGGAGGAAACTAGAGTCACAACTCCAACAGAGTGACTCTAGGAGCCTGTGGCGGGGACTAAGGACAATAACGGACTATAAAGCACCAACAACCGGTATGACGAACGCGGCCGTGACTCTGGCAGACGAGCTGAACACTTTCTATGCTCGCTTCGAGGCTGCAGCTAAGGTCTCCAACAATGCTTGTGTTAGCGGCGCTAACGGCTGCAGACAGGAAGATACTGCCAGCACCGGAAACGTGCTCGTCATCTCCGAGCATGAAGTAAGGAGAGCCTTCAAGAGAGTGAACACCAGGAAAGCAGCAGGACCAGACGGCATCCCAGGTCGTATCCTCAGAGACTGTGCATACCAGCTAGCTCCTGTGTTCACTGAGATATTCAACATCTCTTTATCTCAGTCGGTGATCCCCACATGCTTCAAAGAATCCATCATTGTTCCTGTCCCGAAGAAACCCCACCCTGCTTCTCTCAATGACTATCGCCCTGTAGCCCTCACCTCAGTAGTGATGAAGTGCTTTGAACGCCTGGTCAGAGACTTCATCATTTCTTCACTACCAGACACACTGGACCCACTACAGTTCGCTTACCGTCCAAATCGTTCCACAGACGATGCCATCTCTCATCTCCTCCACACATCACTCACTCACTTGGACACTAGAAGGGGGAATTATGTTAAAATGCTCTTCATAGACTACAGCTCTGCATTTAACACCATAATTCCCTCCACACTCACCACCAAGCTGGAGCATCTGGGACTCAGCTCATCTATGTGTCAGTGGATCTCCAACTTCCTAACTGGCAGACCACAGGCAGTAAGGATGGGCGGACATGTCTCAGCCTCCACCACTCTCAGCACTGGAGCCCCCCAGGGGTGTGTTCTGAGCCCCCTGCTGTACTCTTTGTACACATATGACTGTGTGGCCACTACCAGCTCCACCACCATCATCAAGTTTGCTGACGACACCGTCGTGGTGGGCCTGATCTCTGATAACAACGAAACGGCCTACCTGAAGGAGATTAGGAATCTGGAGAACTGGTGCCAGAGGAACAACCTCCTTCTAAACGTCAGTAAGACAAAGGAGCTGATAGTGGACTTCAGCACTAAGCAGGAGAGGAACTACCAGACCCCCGTCATCAACGAGTGCCCAGTGGAGAGAGTGGACAGCTTCAAATACCTCGGAGTTCACATCACGCAGGACCTGTCATGGTCCTGTCACATCAACACCGTGGTGAAAAAGGCCCGTCAGCGTCTCTACCACCTCAGACGCTTGAGAGACTTCCAACTGCCCTCCAAGGTGCTCAGGAACTTTTACTCGTGCACCATAGAGAGCATCCTGGCGGGAAACATCTTAACCTGGTTCGGGAACAGCACCATGCAGGACAGACGAGCTCTACAGAGGGTTGTGCGGTCAGCTGAGCGCACCATCCGCTCCGAGCTCCCTGACCTGCACTCAATCTACAGCAGGCGGTGCTGGACCAAGGCCAGGAAGATGGTGAAGGACCTCAGCCATCCCAACAACAGACTGTTCTCTCTGCTGAGGTCAGGAAAGCGATTCCGCTCCCTGAAGACCAACACAGAGAGACTGAGGAGGAGCTTCTTCCCGCAGGCGATACGGTCTCTCAATCACACCACCACACAGTACTGACCCACACATACAGTTCTTACACACACTGGACTTTCTGGACTTTGGTTTTGCACAACACTGGTCACTATATTCTTCATTTCCGGTTAATACTTGTACAGCTGCTGTTATTGTGTATATATTTATTTATATTTAGATTTCTTCATACATTCTTATATAGTTCTATATTGTGTATTTTGTTGTACAGTTATTTTATTTTCAACTTTAATTTATATATTTTATCTTATTCTTCCCAGTTAAATTTACCCTTCATTCTAATTTGTGTTGTACAGTTATTTCATTTTTAACCTTAATTTATATTTTATTCCTTCCTAGTTAAATTTACCCTTTTTAATTTTTCATATTTATTTCCTATCTTATTCATAGCCTTTTCCTTTTTTGTTTTCTTTAGGTCACGAGCAGTTGTCCAAGCATTTCACTACATATCGTACTGTGTATGACTGTGTACGTGACAAATAAAATTTGAATTTGAATTTCATGGCCTTGCCATATTGGTCCATTTGATTGATCTTTATTATAATTATGAATTTATTTTATTTTCAGTTGCAAACGGGACAGACATAACTGTGGGATAGGACAGGGGGAAAGAATGAAAGAAAGAGGGGGAGAGAAAGAAAGAAAACCAAAGGGGAGAAGAGACGGTGAGAAGGGGGGGAAGAGAGAAAAAAAACAAACAAAAAACAAACAAAAAAAACTCCTGGGTCACCTGTATGGAGAAAAAAAAAACAGAGGAGACAGCAAACAACAAAGAGCAACATAATAATAGAAAAAAAAGCACCATCACAATAAACTAGCTAGCAGTAGATATCAGTAGATACTAAATAATAAACGATATTGTGCAGCACGCAAGATAGACAGCGCACAGTGTGCTTTGAGGCAGCAGCCAAGAAAGCTGTAGTCCGCGTCTGTGAATACCCATGTGTACACCTGTGTGCATACCTGTGTGGATCAGCATGCTTGCATTCCAAAGGTTTCTCCATGTAATGATCTGCTAGGGAGTGTGGGGAGCCACAGCCCTGTCCTTTATGGTGTCAAGCAGGTATGGAGGAGATCAAAACTCCAGACATCCAGAGGCCCCCAGAACACAAGAGACCAAGGAAGACCCACAGAGGGGAAGCTGTGCCACTGTCCCAGTAAGAGCTAAGGAGAGTCCCAGATGAGGGCTCATTCAGCAGCCGCGGAGCAGAAGCCAGGGGGAGTTGCAGTGACGCGCCCGTGAGCTCCGCCGGCAGCCAGCTGTGCCTGAGTGACTGAGCCCCAGGCCGAGAGGCCGGGGGCACCCCACCTCTGAAATGGCCCGAGCGAGCCCCAATAAGCGGCCGCCAAGGAGTGAGCCGGTGTGTACCCGGACGCCCACCCCCAGATACAAAGAACCACCAACGCACCGACACCCGAGGGAGTCCGCCACCGGCAGGGGAAGTGGGGTGATAACTGTGGTGTGATAACTGTGTCTGATAGAATGAAGAGTAGACTGATATATGAAATATTCCTTTATTGGGTGAGAAAATCAGACCATGTCATAACTGCTTTAAGTCACACAGAATAGATATCAGAGCCTTAAACAGGCTGACGTCTGCTAAATGGGTCAAACTGGGCAGAAAGTCTACAAACACATAACATCCTTATAGAATATGATGTAACACTATAGATCAACTTAGCTCAGAATATATAAAGCATATAAACAGTTACAGCAATATGATGCAACAAACACAGCAGCTACTGATCCAAAATACTCAAAGCTTCATAGAACTGAAACCAACATTTATTTTTAGCTCCATCCTGCTGCTGATACAGACTTTAGGTTTCTGAACATTAAACTTGTTGCTGCCTTTCATAGTGTGTAACTTGAAGGCCCTGAGTACTTTCTCCCACACTGAAAACACTGGGATGATCACATTATTTGAACATTACCTAATAAGACTGATTCAGCACAGACAGTTATGTTAAACTTTCCTAGCAGTCCTTCACAAACAGGGAACAGTCTGTCTATTCTCTCCATCTGTCAGCTGCTGCTGGCTCTTCCTCCTCCTCTTCCTCACACACTGCTGAGTTTGTCCTGGTGGATCATCAGGGCTGCAAAGCCTCACAGATGATGTGCAGCAGTGGCTCCCTCAGTCTGTCCTCACTCTGGACACTTGCAGTCATCACACATGGAAATCAAATGTGTGATAAGCTGCAGGATTCAAACACAAGTGTAACTTATAAACACATGTTCATACTTTTATTCCACAATCAGAGAGAAAGAAACAGAGAGTGCAGGACAGACAGACAGGTGACAGTCTCAGGTGTACACACTGCTACACAACAGCACCAGAGAAGCAGGATTTAGTGTTTGTGTTATTACGAGTGTAAACAAGAAGAGTTCCAGATGGTGCAGTGGACACATGTGTGACTGCTGTGATTAAAGCATCTTTCTTTCAGCTTAACGAGTGAACCGTCAGCTCGTTCAAACACACGTTAAAGTGCGTTTGGCTCGACACCACCGAACAGAGGCAGCAATATAACACAGCTAACATTAACAGTGCAGTGAATCCTGCTTGTGCCGTGATGTTCAGGGCCCTGTTTCAGGAAGCCGGTTTAGTGGAAAAACTGAGTAAGTATACCCTGAGTTAACGAAAACTCTGGGTTTTCGGTTTCACAAAGCGAGTTCAGCTGCAGCCTGAGTGAGTCACTATGACGACACACTCCGTGAAGCTAACCTGCCCCCTAGCAGGTTTACTACAACTAACCCTGACTGTCTCCGCCCCTTTGTCGGAAACCTGACAGTAGGAAGTGTCGGACATGGCGTGCCACTTCCTTGAAGAGCCAGTAGATCGTGAAGCCCAAATTCTCCGCAGAGCTCTCCGCCGGGAGAGAGTGATCAGAGCGCGTTTGGACATTTTATCATTTCCTGATGATTTTCTGTGCGAACGTTACCGTTTCTCAGCACAATCTATAATTTATTTGGATAACATCCTCAGGCCATATATTACGCATGTGACACATCGCGGACATTCTCTCAGTTCTGTACATATTATTTGTATTGCACTTCGGTTTCTTGCAAACGGGAGCTTTCTGTATAACATTGGTGACGCTGAGCACGTTTCCAAGGCTACCGTCTGTCGGGCAGTCAGGAATGTTACAGTTGCACTGAAACGTCTCCTGTACTCGTTTGTGGTGTTCCCCGGTCACAGACCCACAAGATTCATCAAAGAGGGATGCCACAAAATTGCAGGTATCAGGATGACCAAAACTTAATGTATGATGTGGTGATACTTGGACTACTACTTAAATTGCACATTTATTTTCAGGGTTCCCAGGCGTGATTGGCTGTACAGATGGCACTCACATTCCAATCATTGCTCCTTCAGTAAATGAAGGAGACTATGTGAACAGGAAGTCTTTCCACAGCATTAATGTACAGGTACATAGTTCCCTGTAGCATGTCAAACTAACAAATTATTTCATCATAGTAATGGATGCTAATTTGTGTTCTCTGCACTGTGAAGATCATATGTGATGCTGCCAACATTATCACAAATGTGGAAGCCAAGTGGCCAGGCTCTGTCCATGACTCACAAATATTCCGTGAATGTACACTGAGCACAAAATTTGGACATGGTGAGTTGAGAATACCTTAAAATATATAAAGACCAATTGCTTCAGGGACATTTGAACTGAAGTGTATCCTTCTGTCTTAGGAGAGTTCACTGGCTACTTGCTTGGTGATAGGGGGTATCCATGTTTACCCTATTTGCTTACCCCTTACCCTGACCCTGAACCGGGCCCACAGCAGCGATATAATCTGGCTAATTGCAGGACAAGAGCCAGAATTGAAATGACTATCGGAATGCTTAAGGCCCGGTTCCAGTGCCTGCAAAGACTCAGGGTCACCCCAGAAAGGGCATGTGACATTATTGTGGCATGTGTGATTCTTCACAACATTGCCACAATTAGAGGAGAACACTGTCCTTCTGAACCAAACAGCAGTGATCCAAACCATGAACATCCTGACCCTCCCACGGACATACAAGATGGAAGAGCAGTCAGAGACACCATATGTCACAATCATTTCTTTTGACCCATCACCTCAACATGTTGAAAGAAGAATAAACAGATTTTTTGTTCAACTGGCTTTATTGGTCGCCTGTATTTCCTGTACACAAAGTATTAAAAGATGTAAACCTCATAAAGTGTCTCTGTTGCTTCCTCCTCTGTAACAGCTGTCAATGTTTCTTCATTATTTTCCTGTAGTAAAGAAATAGACAACATTGCTGTTCTACTGTAAACTCATATAATCTGTGGAGTATTACTCACAACTGCATGTTGGTCTGGCTCAACAGGAGGCTGCACCAGATGCAGTACACCACCACCATCAACTGATAGAATATGAGGTCTATACAGGTCACTTATAACTTACAAGGGACCAAATGGCAATTAACAAACATACCAAGCACCTTACACTTCATTGTCATTATGCTCTCAAAGACAACCAAGACTGAGGGAAGGCAAAATCAGTCGGAAAATAACTTCACTACAAAATAATTCATTATGGTAAAGAGTTTATCAAATGAATGAGTAGCACTGCAAAGGTGACTGTGAAGAAAGGATGTATGCACATCATGTATTATTTTGAATTTACCCCCTATGTAGGCACTTGTGTCTTGCGGGGTTATTGACTCAGAGGATGTCCCCGCAGAGATGCCTTCGGCCACAGGGCGCCCACTGTTTTGGCTGAGGGCCAACTGCTCAGCCTCTGTGAGTGGTGGTGGTGGAGGACCCCCACCTGTTTTTCGGGCCTCCGCTTTTTTTCTGTTGGCTATAACGGGTCACATTTGAGCATACAGAGTAAGCAAATATGTACTTGTAATGTGCTCAGATAATTTCAATAAGTGCTTACAGAAAGGAAATTAATGTAGCCTCTAACTGCAATTGATTTACATCGGACAAACAGACCAAGCACTATGGCTCATAATACAATTACACCTCACCTGTTTGGACTATATTTTTATATTTCATTTTTACTTGCTGCCAGGCACGTTTGGGGCCTGTTGGGTTGCACCTGTGCTCACATCACATCACAACATAAAATGTATAAAATAACAAATAAAATAACATATGATAAAATAACGTGTTAAATGGGTGGAAATCCCTCGATCAATGTTTAAATTAACACTCACGCATTGACTCTGTCGGCTATGTTTTGCCATGCATGCTTTTGCAGCTGTGGCTGTGTTACTTTTTTCCGCGGAATTTGCATGTTATCGGCATATGCTGCCATCAGAATTTCGGCCTCAAGCGCTGTGAAATACATTGACCGCGCCTTCTTTCCCTCCGTCTCCATGGTGACTCGCTTAATCTGTGCTCCGCTTATCAGGGCTTTATGTATCCTCGTCCGCGCGCTTCACTTGGGGTTAAAGCAACTCCGCGTTGACTGAACTAATTGTTATCAGCCTTTCTGAAACCGAATATTCCGAGTTGGACAGTTCGGGGTTACTCAACCGTGAGTGTCGTTTTTCACTCTGAGTTTTCCAAACCGGCTTCCTGAAACAGGGCCCTGGAGTCTGATCTGCTCTGGTGGTGGTCCTCGTTATGTCGTTATGACTCCTTATTCTGTCTGTCACAATAAGATACAAACATCCATCTCCTCCTCCTCCTCTGTCTCTAACAGAGCAGCAGTGTATGTGGACTGTCCTGCTGGCACTCTGTCCTTCTACAGAGTCTCCTCTGACACTCTGATCCACCTCCACACCTTCAACACCACATTCACTCAAACTCTTTATCCTGGGTTTATGTTCTGGTCTCCTGGTGGCTCAGTGTCCCTGTGCTGAGTGGAGTGTAAAGAGTGTCTCCTGTTACAGAAACACTCTGACTGTTGAACAGATAGTTCAGTCTGTACATGTCTGTCTCTTTCACTCACAAACACGTTTTCAGATTCATGGATTCAATCAGTTGATGTTTGAAACTCTTCTAAATGATTCCTTGTAAACTTCTTCAGTCACAAACAAACAGGAAGTGATGTCACATGTGTTCCTGTCCACACAGCAGAATGAGTCTATTGCTGACAGTGATGTACAAACAGAGTGAGCATTTCTGAGGCCCAAAATAAACTGAGTAGTTCACTGAATGAACAATGGACTGTGAGCTCAGTTCCTTCATCATTAGTATGGATTATATATGTATATGTATTATATTAGTATCATATATATCAGGTGCTGCTGCTTTCAGTCATTGTGCAAATGTGCTGTTTGTAAGCTTGTAAAGCTGCAGTCAGCTGAGACTGAAGAAGTCACCTGATCAGTGAGCAAACGTTTCTGAAAACGTCCAGATGAACAGAATCAACCTTTTGGGATCAGCCAGCAATGCAGCATCATTGTTGTTCAGCTTCAGAGGTTTGCAGGAATGAACTGATGACCAGAAACAGCTGCAAAGTCCAAGAAAATACCAGCTGGAGTAAAGCTGCATTTGAAGAAGTCAAAGAAAAGTAAGGATGGCAAAGGGCGACGTTTTCTTCCAAAGAGCTGCAAACATGGTCGACGCCTCATTAGAAGAATCATCTGGACATTTGTGAGGAACTCTAACCAAGAAAGCAACGTCACACAGATCCAACAGACAGTTTCCATGACTGCAAGTGTTGAGTGGAAAAATGCTACGTTGCATTATTGCATCCTCTCACCACAGGAGGCGCTGTTGGCACCACTGATTGCTGATCAGCTGTTCTCTGATGATCTGATTGATACTGTGAATAACGGGACTCACTGAACTCTGTGACACAGTGAAGATTACAGAGTTTAACTTCAACATCTGACTGACGTCACACAGACAGAAGGATGAACCAGTGAGGCACAGAACACAGTTACTGGAGATACTGGATCAGCTCCATGTGAACCTCTGATGGAGAAGCTGCTGAGCCAGAGAAACATCAGGACATGACAGCAGCTGCACTTATCTAACAACATGTAGCAGAGCTGATCTATGTTAGAGGATCTATCACAGCAGCTGAAGCCAAAGTCCAACACTGGATACCAGCTGAGCCTGTGCTGAGTGTAGTGTTACAGGAAAAGGGCAGAAACACTGGTAGCTCCCAGTGATGCTGACTGGGGCACAGAGCTGAATGATGCAGCATCAGGACACTGTTTCAGTCTGACTGACAGAGAAACCTGTAGCTGTATCTACATGTGAGGCAGAGGCCACACAAGCAGCTTTCTATGTTTCACAGTGACTGAGATCTTCAGTGGGGGTGGACATGCTCCTGTACAGACCTCTGAGGAGAACCAAGGTGCAGTCAAAGAGTCCAGTCTGTCCTCACAGATGTGAACATGTGCTTTCATCAGGTCTGCTGTCAGCTAGCAGGCTCACATCAGAATCACTGTTCCTGAAAAACACAGTCTGTGTGACATCATCAGTCAGCTGATGGTCCCAGATCTGAATGGTTTCTGTCTCTACTGAGGAAGTCAGAGAATATCACTGAGGTGTGGATCAGGTCTGAGTGAGCTGTGGAGGGACAGCTTTAAACAGTCCACAGGTCTCACGTCCTGCTCAGTCTGGTAGCAGATACCTCGTATTGTTCCAGATGTGCTGACATCAGCAGCAGCACAGCTGTGTGATACCATGAATCTCAGTTATTGATCCAACACACAGTAAATACAAAGATCAGGATTTCTGAGAGTAATCATTATGAGTCTGAACACATGAACACTGAATGTTAGTCTCCACAATAATAAGCTAACACAAGCAAACACAGCTTTCAGCTCTTATTTTGAAACTGGCTTATTTAGAGAGCTGTGATGTGAGCGTGCCTGGCTCTGAGGCACTTGGGTCAGCCTCTGTTGTTTAGAAGTGTTACAGACTGTGAATGACACAGACCTGTCAGTTTCCATGTTTGTCTGTAACACAGCTCAGGGGCTCCATGCTGAACGCATCCATCCAGTGTTATTGATCCAGGACTGATACCAGCATTGGGATCAATACTACAACACACAATCACATGTGTCCACGTGATGCAGTTTGAAGAGCAATCAGATGTCTCTGTATGAGGAGGCGGGGTCACAGGAGGTTCAGAGAAACTCTGCAGCAGCATCATCAGCTCACATGGAAACTTTGATGATTCACTTCTGTGGTGTTTTTACAGAAACACGTCACAAAATTAGCTCCCCCTGTTTTGTGAGCTTTGAGTTTCTTGTCTTCATCCTGGATTCTTGTGTTGCTGTTTTTACACACAGCAGATATTTCCTGGTTGCTTCCTTGATGACCACATGAAGCTTTCTGAAGCTTGGATTGAAAACACTTCATTACTCAAAGCTTTCCAACACAGGCCTCTGTGCTGCCATCTGGTGGACAAACATGTGAAGTGCAGCGTGAAGCTACAAATGAAACTGCTTCAGCTACGTTTATATATAACATACTATAACCTATATAATGTGGAGATCAGGGAAATTATTTTGTTGCTACTGTTAATAATCATCATCATTACCATTGCATTAATAATATAATCTACAGCATTGATATTGCATTCAGATGTTTAAACATTTTGGTACCCAATTAGCCTTTACTACAGGTGCAGTTATAACCACTTTAAACTGTTGAGTTGAATCTATGATCTTAAATGCTTTTGAATGCTTGTTATAATCTTAAGTGTGTATGGGCTGATTCTGTTGATTCTGAGGACACTCTGTGCAAAGTCTTGACAGGAAACTGCAGGTTTGCAGAGCGTGCTTTTGCAAAAGTGAAACTAAAAGCAGAGTGTAAGTGCAGCTTATTCTGAGGAGCTGTTTGGATGATGCTATTTGAATAACCAGGTTGTTCATTATTATCTTTTATACTTTTATATTCTTTTATTAAGCTTCTAGTAGAGGTTCTTGATTAAAACATTTATTCAATATACTACATATATAGTTTTAGTAAACTGCTGACACATGTGAGAGTGGCCTCTGTTTGACTGCGAGCGTTAGTAGGTGAGAGGTGACACAGAGTGCCGAGTGAGGTCGTGACACACACACACATAGTAGATACATTCAGTTATAGGTGAGAGGTTAATCATGTTTGCTTGCAACTGCGGGCGTGCAGAAGTGGTATCTTACTGCAGAGCATGGTCTGTGGTTTTGGAGAAGCGGCAGTCAAAAGGTTGACAGGAAACATCTGCCATGAAGATAATGTTCTTTTCAAACTGTGTTAAAAGTCATTGTGGTTTTGATTTGACGTATGTATGTATGTATCTGTGTGACGTTGAAGGGGCGTCATTAAATTCAAACCCCGATGGTATAAAATATCTGTTTATGCTTTGATTAGTCGGAGATCAGCGCTGTCTGCGTACGGCGCTGGTCCCCCCACGCCTGTGTTCATTAAAATCAATTGTTTGACCAAGCTCTTCTGGACCTGGTTGTTTGTACTCTCCTTCCTCAATATTTGAACCTTAACAATAACTATATGTATAGTGTATTATGTAGGTTTTAGAGCTGGGGGTAGAACTGCTGATGGCCTGGTTGTTATTTATGTTCCCCATGGTTCACCAGCTCTCACACAACATCAGCACCAATGATCCACGTCCTCATAAACCTCTGAATCAGGTCCTGAAGCAGTGACGTCCTGAGTGAAGACCTCACTGATCACATGACTCTGGTCACCTGGACTCAGTGTTTCTGAAGCAGTGTGCTGGGTTTTTAAAAATACGTGGCTGCTGCCTGATGTTGGGCCCACAGAGGAAGACGACTCACTCGCTCTTCTTCACTTCCTCCTTAAACATGTGGAAGGAGAGCAAAGTGCTGCCAGACTCTTATTTCTGACAGGAACAGAAGAAACCACAGCAAACTGGTCCAGTTCTTCATCTTCATCACAATCTGTTTATTTCTGATGGTGTCTTCAGTCTGAGGTTTGAAGTTTCCATGTCTGTGTGATGTGTGGTGTGAAGGCTGCTGGTTAAACTGGGACTCACTGTTTAAAGCACTGAGTGCTCATAGAGAGATGCTCCATGAGTCCCAGTACAGACTACAAACATGGTGGAAACTTAGCTTTGATATCCACACACTCTGCACGTCTGTGAGTAACTGTGATGAAGATGTGCAGAGATCTGTGTCCAAACAGGAGAAAGACTGTAAAGACTCTGTGCTTCTAACAGCCTCTGTTAACATATGTGAGGCTGTTTGTTGTTGTTGCCATGGAGCTTTGCACTGTTTGGGTCAGCAGGTCATGTGATCAGGTTTGTTCTGCTGAACGATGGTTCAGTGTCAGGTTTGTTTGCATTCATCAATAAATATCTAAATAAATCAAAGACTCCATGTTTGTTCTTTCATCATGTGACCTCTGCTCATCCATCTCTGTGTGTATCAGGATACATTTGGTTCATAATACACAGAAAAATCAGAGTTATTACCTGTAATAAATGTGAAAGATTCCTGCAGTGATAACCAGGCAGGACTGAAACACATCCAAGCTGTCACCACGGCAACAGCACCGCCCATCCACAGGTGAGGGGAGGAGCAAAAAGAGGGACTTTGACCATTTTATACTAAAAACACTCAACTAATGTTTCTAATATGAAACAAATAAGCCCACATTAATGTGAGCGTTTATTAAATAATAATAATGATGATTTCCTCCTGATCTCATTTCCACAGCAGAGAAAACTGTGGTGTATATTGAGGTGGAGGGTGTGGTCTGTGGCTCAGGTGTAGAGTGAGGGTGGGGTGCACCACAGCAGCATGCTGGGACTGCTGAGGGTGGAGGAGGGAGTGATGATGACATCAGAGCTGCAGCACAGAGACCAGTGAACACACAGTCTGTTCATCTTTGCATAGATACAATATACAGCACAATATTGAATGACAGACACGCTGTGGGAGCTTCCACAGATACACTGACGTCAGCATCCAGAGTCCTCCTGCTGCTCCCCCCTCAGAGCCCCGTGATCAGCACCAACACATTCAGTTAGATGACAGAGTCCAGCTGCAGCTAGAATCAGCTCCCCTCTGTGAACAACAGCACAGCGTCAGTGTTTCACACTCAGTGAAAGGAGGAAACAGCAGAAGAACACCATGTGTGCTACGTTTCCCAGGACACACTACAAACTGCACAAATACAGAGCAGCACGTGGAAGGACCTGGAGCTGCATTTACAGAGCTGCAGACAGCGTGATGACCTGTATGGACAGGTGGAAGGAAGCAAGTCCTCAGCTGGAACACTCGTGTTTGTCCACAGACAGGAAACACAGCAGGAAACTTCCTGACAGAAGTGCAGCTCATGGATAACACACTTCCTGTCAGTCAGAATGAGGCTGCAGCCAAACACAGAAAGGTGTTTTTGTCCAGATGAGCCCAGAGAAGAAACACGAGTGTTCACAGACATCAGAAGCTCAGAGAGGTGAAACATGAGGTTGGAGTCCTCGTCAGCATCCAGAAGAGCTGCTGTGAAACCCTGAGTACTCATGACAGACTCTGATGGCACAAACACATCATGATTCAAACAGAAAGACAAACATGGAGCTCCTGATCCTCCTGCATGAGAACAAGCTGACATGAGCGCTGTGTCTGAGAGTGTCTCCCTGTCACAGTGACAATAACACAGCTGCTGCTCACAGTCATTAAACTGACCTGAGGTCAGCTGTGCTCCTTACATATGAACCATGTGACCTCACATCAGTGCTGTGGATGACTGTAGTCATAGAAGAGTAGAGCTGTAGCAGGTGGTGTGAGGAGGAGGTGGTGTATTCTAGTTAACGCAGTACTGAAACACTCCAGCAGAGGGCGCTGTTAAGTCCTTATTGTAACACAGTTACTGTGTGCAGTTAGACTTCATACATAATCTGCACTTATTTCCATCAGACATGCTGTCAGTAAATGATTGGTTTCTATTGATTCTACTTCCTGTTGACTCGTTTGATGACAGTGAAACAATCACAGCTGATTGTGTGATGATGTAAACTGTCACTGTTACATTCAGTGTGTGTGACATAATGTTAGTGCAGGCTGATAACAGCCTGGTTCTGTTAGAAACACATGAACGTGTCCATAGATCAGTGTGTGTTTAACATGAGAGCTTCAGCCCTGCTGATGTGTTAAATAAAGACATGCAGGAAAACTGATGAGACTCTGAAATAACTCTTTATATTTATAATGTAACTCTGCATCAAAAGAACAACAAAGGATCCCAGACAGGTTTCTGTGAACAAAGACCATTCTGATGTTTCTGTGTTTCTAACACTTTGACATTATTAGTAAACAGACTGCAGTGAGCAGCATTTATAAAGAGCTTCTATATAAAGATATGACAGCTGTTTGACAAGTTTATCACTCTGTGTTTGGACCTGATCAGTCCAGCTGTTTACTTGAAACATGTTCATTTACCTGTTCTGTTATATTCATGTTCTTGTCTCTGTTGAAAACACATTTTAATGTCCCTCAGATTTTTCTCCCAGATGAATAAATATAAAAATGACACAAACTGACTGCAGCTACTTTTTGTCCTTTCTGTCAAAAACCTTCATGTGACTCATGAGAGACACGTTTCAGCTGTTTGTGACAGATCAGAGGCCAACAAGTCATTTATAACACTTTCCATCATTGTTTAAAGTTCTCAGTGTTTCTGTGTTGCTGCGTATAGGATCTCCCAGCATCATCACTGTGCTGTCCAATCATTGTGTGCGAGGTTACCCTTATAGTGCGATGTGTGTTTGCACAAAGAGAAGCATGTGTGTCAAATATAAATAAGCACAGAACAGAAACAGCTGCTCGTTTCTTCTGTTTAGAGTCAAGTTAGTGTTTTGTGTCTTTGTTTGAGGCCTGATGTCGAGCAGAGGTGTGTGTAACTGCACTGGTCTGTTATATGTGTGAAGTGTGTGCTTCTCTTCAGCATCATCTTTGTCACTGCTGATTCCTTTGTGTCATCATGTGTTGAGAAGAGAGAACAGTTATAACGGAGGAGCAAAAGGAAGCCCTGAAATCTGCATCAACAAGGAAGTGTTGGCTCACCAGTGATCCCAGCAGAGCCACTGGTTTGGCTCCAGTTGTTCTAGATTCAATGATGTTGTTGCTACAGATACATGTCAGCATCTTTATTGAATTTAATATGAAGCAGAAATGGTGTCATTAGGAGAAGAAGAGGAGAACAAGTCCGGCGAGGAGGCAGCAGCTCTTAAAGATGAAACAGCAGCTCAGCCCTGAGCTCAGAGAGCTGCACATGAAAAAGCTCCTCAAGCAGATCCTGTCAGAGGTTTGTCATCAACAGGAGGAACTGTTCACATCATAGGATGAAGATGCTGTCAGCTGGATGAAGAAGGTTATTTAATGCAAACGTTCACACTGAAGTCAAATTGTTGTCGTGTTGAACAGATTCATGTACTGATCGTCTCCAGAATGTTAGAAGAGCTTCAATGAATCATTAGAAACAACTTACAGCTGCACAGCTGTGTCAAACACATCTGTGTGTCATTGTGGGATTGTTGTGTTTCTACATGTGACACACGTCTAAAACATGCACACAATCTGAACACAAACAGGGACTCATGTGTTCCCACAGCCAGATGCTGAGAGCCATTTCCTTGTAGTCCTGTGTCTACATACATGAACCATTAGATGTTATTGGAATGATTGTCAGCTCTGATAGTTTCATGTGTGTTTAGCTGGACGCTGTTTGATCCTCGACATGTTTAAAGGTGTCCAGTCCTGAGACACTGGGGCTGGAAACAGCTGTGATGTCATTGGACTGTCACACAGACAGAAGTGCATGAAGTGAGCAGCCGAGGAGCCGCTGATGTTTTGGATTCAACAGCATTTGAAAGGTCGACACAGACACGTTTGCACACAGAAAGCTGAATCTGTCATATGCCACAGTGAACTCACTGTTCAGTGTTTTTCAGGAAGCTTCTTAACTGCCTCTGCTGCCAAACAAGCAGCTGATGTCCTTGAGAAGAAGCTGAAGAAGTCTTCAACAACAAATACAGGAAGTGGACTTTCAAATACTAGATTCACTTTAGACTCACAGAGAAATGACTCAACCAGCTGTGTTTGACTATATGAAAGGTCAGTGTGTGTCTGCACACAGACTGTTGTGTTGGACTGTTATTCAGTTGTCTGCTGAATGTTTTCAAATGTCTGCATCTCAGCTGTGATGAGGCTGGGGGTCATGGGAGGCCACCGTAGCAGCCTCTTCAACATCATGACATCATCATAAATGCTGCTGGACTGTCTGATGGGCTGACGGTGAAAAAGCCGTCGGGAAGGAAACAGAAGACATTTCAGAGGCTGCAGCAGATTTCTTTGATTCGGGGCCTTTTTCAGCTTTATTGGACAGAGCAGTGAAGATAAGTGACAGCAAAGCAGAGAGAAAGGGGGCGTGGCCCGGGTCAAAGCCAGGCCAGCTGCTCTCCACCTCGTGGTCACCTGCTCATCCTAGTGAGCTCCACCAGCAGCCCTTTCACACACTTTACACTGTCAAACACTGTGTGTGGACCTCAGCTAACAACAGGCTACATTTAAGTCTGGACTACATGCTTTTATATTGTTTTTATTCCATCAGCAGCTCAACATCATGAGCAGCTTTGACATAAAGACATCAAACTCAAGCTGACTTTAAACTACTTTTAATACAGGGGCTCAAAAACAACAACATCTTTATTATATATCAGGACAGAAAGTCATTTCATCTCAAAGGGAAACAGCTTTATTTGGAATAACCAGCACTATCAACTGGTTTGGGATCTCCACCAGTTTCATGTCTTTGCAGCTTCTCCAACAAAGTTCCTGTAAAATCAGCATGTTTGTCTTTATTGGTTTGATAGTGATTGATTATTCAGTCCCAATCTGCTGTCATCTAAAGAACAAAATGATGTTTCTATGAGTCACAAAGCTCCAGATGTTGTCGGCTTCACAAAGAAAACAAAGAACTTAAACACAAAGTGTTTGGAGCCAAAATGTTCCCAAGCTGCTCTTTTTGAAATGGCAGAGGTACAGTGGTGTCTAACAGCACACTGTGGAAGGCAAACATGTTATTGTTGGATGAAACTTCATGAATCCTTTGTAGATTTGAGCTGTTGGAGCCTTTCTTTTCTCTTCAGGTGTACAGATGCTGAGGAGGCAGGTGAAGCAGGTGGAGCTGTTGTGATGCTGGCAGAGGGTGTGTCTTAGTAACTCTGTGAGGCAGAACTGGATCCAACATTGTGGATGTGTTGATGTTGGAGCCATTAAGAGTCTCTGGCCACACTGTAGGATTTCCCTTTGATCCACTGTGGGGGCATTTTGGAGTCTGTCAGTGAAACTCTTCATGTTTGTGTTTGACTCCAGTTTATAGAAACAGAGAAATGTGTCATGCTTTTGTTCGGCCTCCACAAATACACACATTTGTTCATTGGTTGGACTTTTTGGAAGGAGACACATTGAAAACCATGTTAATAAGATCTTGTTGTTTCCTGTGGATCCGACACAGAGAGTGGACTTCAGACAGAAAGCGTGGAAGAGATTTTAGAGGCCGTGTGTGGCAACAGGAAGTTTCTGTGTGTTTGCTGATCTTACATGTGGAAAACAACACGTGATGTTTGTGAAGTTCTACAATGATCATTGTTCTCACAGCATTTTGAGTGGGAACAGTTCAAACTGGGAGTAGTGGGAGTTATTTACTGATTGAAACAAGCTGAATGTTTCTGTGACGATGAAGATCAGCAGCTCAGCTGATCAATGAACTGACATCTATCAGTCGTTTCATGAGATGAAGTCATCAGCAGACATTTGTTCTGACTGTGTGATGAATGTCAGAAGGTCAGGGCTCTGCTTTAGTCACTGCTTGATGATCATTGGCTCATTGTTGAATCCAGGGCCCAGTCTGACCTCTGACCTTTGCTGCAGGTCTTCTGTGTTATCTCCACTTTCATGTCTGATCTTCTGCTGTATCGTCCAAAATAAACATCTGGATCATTTCCAACACTTCAGCAGATCTTTAGTTTGGGCAGTGCAGCACAGAATAACACATATTGTACTATACTGCCCACTTCCTGATCTTATTGGATCTGTGTGTGAGGTTGGTGAAGGAAACACATGTTTACTGAGTGAGTCGCTGCCATTAGGAACTAGTTTTTATATCACAGCCTGGAAATCACACAGGACCATTTCTGCAAGTGAAAAGTCGTCATTGGAGGAAAATCATTGTGTAGTTTGTGCGACTGAAGAATTGTCCCAACTACATGTGCTGCTGACCCTTGACCTTTTCTTTAGGTGCACAGAGGAGTCTGTGGGAACATCCAGAACTGAGGCATCTTGTGTACAAACGTGTTCAGACCAGATGTCAAATGATGTCAGATGTCATCCGTGAATGGATGCAACTGTGGATCGTTCCAATAAAATGAGGCAGTTTTGTAAGTACAAGCCCACTACAACCCATCATCAACATTTTAAATTACATTATACATCTTCACTGATATAAAGCACCACTATTTTAACCTGATTCACTTTTTCCACCCTAACAGTTCATTCCTCAAATCAAACAAGATATTTGACCCTAAAAAAATGCATCAACAAATAATTTTGTAATAAAATATTTATTCTTCAACTTTTACAAGTGAAATCAAACAAGTGTGTTTAAGAGTGAAACCAGAGTGGAAGCTGCTCATATAGAGTCCAACCCAGGCTAAAGTAAGCTGAGTAGAGCAGCACCATCAAAGTGTTGGCTCTCTGAACACGGTGCAAGATCGCCATCTGCAGGACAAAACTAGTTTTTCTCGCACTCCTCGTCAACATCAAGATGATGTCATCGTACAGCAACTGATTCCCTGTCCGTCTGGAACAAAGCATTTACATTAAAAAGACATTTACAGAAAATACAAACACCAACAACACATCTCATCATCACATGATATTTTATTATTTATTATATTATATATTTTTATTGTACCATCAACATCAACAAATACCAGCATATTTTCTTTGAGATTGAGTAGAGTGGACCTTTCCCTTGGTTCACTTCCTGCTCGCAGCATCAGCTGACCTCTGACTTCCTGGCAACCAATGAACAAGCGTTACTGTAACAGGAAACACAAACACGTCATCAGAGGATCTTTATGTTCATCATCATCACTGTTTCCTTGTTCTGTCACAAACACACAACACTTCCTGCTCTCTCTCTGATGGATCTGATTGGCTGTTTCATTCCCAGGAGGTCAGGGCGTCACACAAACAGCTTTAACTGCACAACGACACACTTTAAATCATCTGCAGACAAACCTGTGTGTTTGATTTATGAAGAAATAATAAAGACGTGTGTACAGCTGTCCATGAAGCAGCTTCTCACACAAACTCTGACACTTCAGCCACTTTAATTCCTGCAAAGCTGCGTAATAAAGAGCTGTGACTGCTATGAGCTGCTGATGATGACTGCATGAAGCTCTCAGCTGAAGCTTCTTTCATTTATTTTAATGTTAATGTCGCCTTTTTAAGTCTGTGTGAGGATTTTAATGACACACATTAAAGGAGCTTCTTTGATTAGAACCAAATTCATGTTGATTTTCAGCCTGAAATGATAAAAACTTTAATAATTCTGTTTATAATCATCAACCTGGAGACTAATGAAAAGTATAATAGTGAAAAAAAGCCTTTATTATTTGAGTAATGCCTGAATCTGCTCAGAGACGGAGACAACACAGAGGTGTTGATGAAAGTTTGACATTAACTGAATTAAAAACAAAGTGCTCTTATTGTGAAAATCTGCCTCCTACTTCTTTAAATCATTTTTATGTATTTTTTAACCTCACAGTGAAACATTGAGGCATTAATCTGACACAGTTTGATCAGCAGCTGTGTTTTCACTGACGTTTCACTTTGATTTGTTCAGACTGAGCAGAGGATCGGTTCTCTGTGTGCGCACTGCTGAGAAACACAAGCTCATTTCTGCTGTTTCATGAAAAGTGTTATGGAGGAACAAGAAGTTCAGCCTCTAAACTCTCAGCGTGAGGACTGAGTGAAGAGTTTCAGAGCAGAGAGTTTTGGCTCACAGCTTTTAGCGTCTACACAAAGAGACGATTACGCACTTGATCTGAGAACATCTCCACCTCCTACAAACAAACTCTCCTACGAGCAGCTGTCACAACCACAACAGGCAGAAGACTGGATTTCTTCAGGTCAGATTTCATGCAGTTTGCATAAATTGTGTGTCACAGACTTTGTAGTTCACATTTGTGTGACTCGTTTAAATCTTCTCCTCCTGAAAGTGAAACTCTTACAAACACATCAGGCCACAACCTGCTGCAGGTTAATGATTGATCTGAAGGCAGCTGACCTTTGAGCAGGAACTTGTGAGTCTTTTATTGTGTTTAGCACTGCCAAGTGCTGGCCTCTGCTTCCACCATCACATTTACACTGGTAGGTTCAGCACTGCTGCCTGCTTCAGACTGAATCCAGCAGCACAAAGACACAAGTTAATAAAATCAGCATCTATTCCTTTATCACTGCTTTGTTACAGAGGAGAACAACGCTCCAGTAACGCGTAATCCGATTATTTTTTTGAAGTAACGAGTAAAGTAAGGGAATACTATTGCAAAAACAGTAATTAGATTACCGTTACTTTCCCGTAGGAACGCTGCGTTACTGCGTTACTAAAACCGTGATTTTTTTGCGAGAATGTCTCACGACAGTGACGTAAGCGAGTGCGACGTTAGTGACAACAGCTGTGTGCAGATCAACAATGGATCATATATCGAGTGCAGAGAGAGTATGAGCGTGCAGCGTTTAAAGCGTGGAAGTACTGACCTTACTTTGAGTTTGATTCCATAAAAAGTGACAAAAACATTAGTGTCCGCTGTGCGTGGGAAGAAAACTTCTTTTTACAGCGAAAAAACCCCTAAACTTCCAACAAGCACCGAGTAGCTACGACGTAATGGGAAACTCACAGAGAAACTCACGGATTCTTCCACATAAGTCACTCATAAATAAATATTTGGAAAAGAAACATGTGTAGCTGTAGCAGCAAACAGTGTGTTAAGTGGATGCGTTGTACAGGGAGATGGCCACAGGCAGGAATGATTTCCTGTGTCGTTCAGTGGTGCTTTTCGGTAATCTCAGTCTCTCACTGAACGAGCTCCTGTGACTGACCAGCATGTCATGGAGTGGGTGGGAGGTGTCATCCAACATTGTCTTTATCTTGGACAGCATCCGCCTCTCCGACACCACCTTGAGGGAGTCCAGCTCCATCCCCACAACATTGCTGGCCTTACGGATCAGTTTATTAAGTCTGTTGGCATCTGCGACCCTCAGCCTGCTCCCCCAGCATGCAACAGCATAGAGGATCGCACTGGCCACAACAGACTCATAGAAAATCCTCAGCATTTTCTGGCAGATGTTGAAGGACCTCAGTCGCCTCAAGAAATAGAGACGACTCTGGCCCTTCCTGTAAAGTGCTGTGGTGTTTTTAGCCCAGTCCAGTTTATTGTCAATGTGTACTCCAAGGTATTTATAGTCCTCCACAATGTCAACACTGACCCCCTGGATTGAAACAGGGGTCAAGTGTTTCCTGGTCTTCCTGAAGTCCACGATCAGTTCCTTGGTCTTTGCCACGTTGAGCTGCAGATGATTCTGCTCACACCACGTGACAAAGGAGTCGACCACAGCCCGGTACTCTGTCTCATCATCCCTGCTGATGCATCCAACCACCGCAGAGTCATCAGAAAACTTCTGAAGATGGAGGTCTCTGTGCAGTGGCTGAAGTCTGTGGTGTAGAGGGTGAAGAGGAAGGGGGAGAGGACAGTCCCCTGTGGTGCCCCTGTGTTGCTAATCACCTTGTCAGACACACACTGTGGGAGACGTACATATTGTGGTCTTCCTGTCAGGTAATCAACAATCCAGGACACCAGAGAAGCATCCACCTGCATCGCTGCTAACTTATCACCCAGGAGGGTCGGCCTGATGGTGTTGAAAGCACTGGAAAAGTCAAAAAACATGACCCTCACAGTGCTCGCCGGCTGGTCCAGATGGGTGTAGACACGATTGAGCAGGTAGATGATGGCGTCCTCAGTTCCGAGACGAATCATAACTAACCTCGTATTGTGGATGGATGATTTCAGTTGTTCTCCTGACTGAAGTTTGGCCCGTGTACAGCATCCTGCTATGCGATTGCATTTGTCCCTGACCACCAGAATCCCTCACGTTAACTTTTATCGAGTGGAAAAAAAGTTGGCGTTCATCCTCCAGCTTCACTGTGCTAATGTTATGCTAACATAGCTGTGTCGCTAGCAATCACGTAGCACAACATTATATACCAGGTAGTCCAACTTCAGTAACCCTGCAAACGCCACTGCTGTTTAGTTTTCTGTCTTCATTTATGCTGGAAGTGATAGCAGAGCTGTTTGAATTAGTTTCAAAAATCTCTCAGTCAGAACATGGTATGAAATGTTTAGGTGTAAACTAGCGAGCTGACTTCCTGTTAACTTCTAACTCCGTTAAATTTAATAAATTCTGTTTTCATGGATGTTAAACTTAATTGTTACACCTGGTAAAGCAGCAACGCTGATGATTTTATTAAAGATGAAAGAATTTAGGCCGTTTTTAACTCTTAGTGTTCGTTTGACTTTGGGACCTGAAGCTGTCGGAGTTTTAGACCCAGATTACTCCGCGAAGCTCCTCACCACGGCAGCCGTAATGCTCTGACAATCCATCAAGCAATGCGGCTTCGTAGCTTACCAAAGTTCTACTAAAACATTTTTTAACAGATTTCTGCACGCCCAAATCGGTTCGAGGTCAGTAAGCACAACCAGAATTCATACATAAGACACACTCTTGATTTTTGAGAAAATTAAAGGATTGTAAGTCCTTATAGTGTGGAAAATATGTTATACAGAAGAAAAGAATATATCGCGATATATATTGTTACCGCACATGCTTCAAATTATACCGCGATATGGATTTTAGGCCATATTGCCCAGCCCTAACTCCCAATTTATTTACAACATTTGAAACATACAGTGTAGCTCCGTCAAAACACTCCAAGGCCAAGTGAAAGTGCTGAGAGGGAAAAGATCATGATTAATGATTTATTTAAACTCATAACTGGGTGCAGCAGCTGAGCTTTGACCTGTGAGCTGCAGCTTAAGCTTCTTTTATGGTTCAGTGTTTAATGTGTAAACTGTTTATCACTGCAGAGACGCCTACAGGCTATCTACTGTTCAAAAGTGAATTGTTATATACAGTGTGGCAGCTGACCTTTGACCTGTGAGCTTCAGCCTCTTTGCTGAGTGTTTAATGCTCATCTATTGAAGCCTGCAGACACACCCACATATCATCTGATTCGTTCTCAGGGTTGTTTTCTGTGTGTTGGAGTTGGAGCAGAAACCTGCTGCAGGTTAATTATTGATCAAATTAATATCACAAAAGGTGCAGCAGCTGACCTTTGACCTGTGAGCTTCAGAGTCTTTGCTGGTGTGAAGTGTTTAATGTGACGCAGTCTGCAGACACAGACGACTGCTGACGGAGAAGAAGCAGAGGATTTTCTCTGTTTCTACACAGACCTGGTCCAGACAGCAGAGAGCTGCAGAGTGAAGACGTTCATTGGAAGAAGAAGCTGAGTAAGTTCAACGTCCTCTTTGAATCCTGGATCAGGAAGTGAATATTTGGTGTTTAAATAAGGTTTCTGTCTTTGACTCAGCCTGCTGTCACTTTGTTTCAGAGAGAAAAGGAGATTTTAGATTAACTGGTGTTCCTGCTGCTCTAGCATTAAAGGACAGTATAGGTGACCGCGCTGATGCCTGTTTATAATTTCACCAAAGCTAATAAACTGTTGGCTAAATTTTCTTGTTTTCAGATGTAAACAGAGGTGAGAGGAGCAGATAATAAGGATTAAATATTATGCTGAATAACTAAATTCTGCTAGTCTGTGACGTAACTCCCAGCAGCATCGCCTCATTTCTTTGACCTTTAACATGAGTTAGCTTAGCTAGCAGAGCAGCTATCTCTGCTGTCTGTCATGTGACCGAGTCAAGTGTGTGTAGTAGACTTGTTAGCATAGCTAGCAGGCTGACAGAGGCTAGCAAACTGTGTGAACACTTTGTAAGAGGTGAGCAGTAAAGAGAAGGATAAGGAGCTCCTCCAAATGCTGATAATGCACTTAACCTGAATTTTCTGCTTGTTACATTATATGTGACGTTCAGTCAAAAACAATTACTTAAATTAACATTATTATTAGTATTATTATTATTCATAACATGGCTCCCTACTGTAGTGGTTTGAACAACTGATCTGTGGTTATTGTGTCCCTGCAAATTCAACAATGCGCCTCAATGCAAAGCATCAAATAAACATTTTTATTATCAAGTCATTCGACCTACTGGTTGAATCACCGTAGCTCTGACAGTGAAGCACACTCATTTTTATTGGTAGTCACCTTGTGAGCAATGTTCCCTCTAAGCTGCGCAAGTGCGCAATTCAACCTGCCAACACGGACGATGATGCAGTTCTACACTGCAATCATCGAGTCCATCCTCACCTCCTCCATCACCGTGTGGTACGCTGGAGCCACTATCAGGGACAAACAGAGACTGCAGCGTGTTGTGCGCTCTGCTGAGAAGGTGATTGGCTGCAGACTCCCATCTCTGCAGGACCTGTACACCTCCAGGACACTGCGGCGTGCAGCTCGGATCTCAGCTGACCCTTCTCACCCTGGACACAGTCTGTTTGACCTGCTCCCCTCAGGCAGGAGGCTCCGGTCCATTCGCACCAGAACCTCTCGCCATAAGAACAGTTTCTTCCCCTCTGCTGTTGGACACATGAACAATAACCGTATGACTGTCCCTGCCACTAACACATGACCCTACGCTGTGTCACTGCATCATTCCATGTTTGGCACTGATCACCACCTGCACTCATGTATATATCTTTCTACGCAGCACTCTTAATTCTTATTCTCATGTATATATCTCATGTATATCTCATGCACATATCTTTCTACGTAGCACTTTTAATTCTTATTCCTACTTTTATTTTTTTCATGTCTATTTAAGCGCAATTTATGACAGTTTGTTTGCACTGAAGCACCGCAGCAATTTCCTAATGTTGTAAACCTGCTCAACATTTGGCAATAAACCCCTTTCTGATTCTGATTCTGATTCTGAATTGCGCACTGTTGGCACGGTCTCTGCGCAGAGAAAATCTGTGTTGCGCACACAAAAAGAATTCTAACCTGAATTGAAATTAAAGTAAACCAATCAAAACATGGCATTTAGTTGTTAAGAAACGGAGTGACGGCGTGTTTGAGATGTGAGAGATTTGAGGCGTTTAGAGCAAATCTTGTGTAGTTAGTGTGTAGTTAGTGTGTAGTGTAGTCAATAGTGTTGTTGTGTGTGTCAGAACAATGAGGCGACTGCTGAGTGTTACAGGTGTTACAGCAGTGACACATCTGCTGCTGTCAGGCCTGCAGGTATCAGGCTGTTGTTCTCCTTCATCTCATAGAGGACAGGAATTATTTTTTGGAGCGGCACAAATAATTTGTGTGGCATCAGATTTGATGCAGAACAGCTGATTGTTCTGTAAATAGTTTGAAATGTTTATTTTAAAAAAACACCTTGGCTGCATTTTTAGGTAAACAGCTGCAAAAAACTTTGTTTGCATAACTCAGTTACTTTTTTGAAGAAGTAACTATATAATTAACTGCCCAACTGTCAGGGGTTTTGACATTTATTTTCACAAGTAAGAGAAAATAAGACACTTGCAGACCAAATCAGAGAGTTTTAAGACATGCGCATGGGTGTGTGCCTCTCAGCAAAATCACACACACAGAATGCATGTCTTGTTCCTTTATTTATAGGGTAAGAAACTGATTACATAGTACTTCCTCTTTTCAGTTACAGGAGGAGAGTTCAGGCATTATCTCAACCTGTCTGACCTTTCAGACTGGGGTAAAGAATACAGAAGTTTATCATGCTTATCTGACATCACAGATACTAAAAAAGAATACATTGCGTTTGTGTTAACAAATAGACTCAGTTACGTGAAAATATATGAACACTAGAAAATAAAACACACTTGATTATATTGTATTTGAATATAAAGCACATTTGATTATACTTGATCATATTGCATAATAAAAATCCTCTATCACCAACATTGGTCATTATTTACTGTATGTTGCAGACAGAGTTACAGACTCTCTCCCAGACCACAGACTCATAATACAAGTCAGAGCTTTATAAAAAAAAAAGAAAGTTGTGTTTTCAAAATTGGAGTTCAAGTTTTTTTTTTTCCTTCCAATAGTGTTAACATACTACACACGTCATGAACAAGATTTTTTTAAATTTTCATTGTAAGTGGGCTAAAGCAGTTAATTAAAAGTAGTCCATCAACTGAAAGGTTTAAAATGTTCACACGTGTTGGACTGACTGAAGCTTCCAGTCACAGTGACTCAGTGTGTGTCAGTGAATGCATCGTGTGTGCTTCAGGCTCCACCTAGTGGACTGATAGCAGAGCAGCTGATGAATTTGAAGAGTGTGGCCTTTTTGCACACAGCCTGTAAATGTCAACAACAAAAGGAGTGTGTAAAACATGTATATTGTAGTGATGCAGTGTACTGTGTATATTTATACTGGCAGTATGGAACATGATTATTTGGAAATGCCTAAAATGGAAATGATCATATACTGTGAGGTGAGGTGTGGACAGTGGTTGTGCTTTTGTAACATTGAGGCAAGGACAGTGATTAGTGTTTAGGGGACACATCATTGGTTTTTGTTAAAAAGAAACAGTTTCTCCACTGTGGCAGGTCGTAGGCGATTTTTTTTTTCTAAACTGTCTCTAACTCTCACTAACCGCAACTCTCCATCAAACGCCCACATTTTGTCTGAGGGGTTTATATCGCTGTCATAGCTCGCGGCAAAGTTCGAACCGCTTCCTGAACCAGTCACGTGGTACAGCCGGGCAGCGAGGCTTCGGACGTCATCATTTTCAGCTCCTCCCATAAATGAAGCAAGCCTCGATACGCGCTTCGCGGAAACACCCCCTCCATTACTCGACACACGCTTCGAAGCCTCGATACAGAACGTCCCATCACTAGTTAAAGCTGAGTAAACACTGACCCCAGACCAGCACCGTGATAAAGTGAGCTGCTGCTGCTGAACTTGAACAGGTAACAAAGTGATGAGCAGTCAGGCTGCAGGTTTCTACCTGTTCATGTTTCTACAGTAGAATCACTTTGAAGTGTCTTTGTGCTGTTTCATCTTTGATTTGTGTTCATAAACACTCAGAGAAACATCACGTGACCTCATCAGGATCTGTGTTGGTGTGTGGGGCTGTACCTCAGCTTTATGTTGTTACATGCTCATTTGTTCATTTTACACAGTAACATCAAAGTAATGTTATGAGGAGTAATGAAGTAACGTACTCCATTACTTTTAATCAAAGTGTTCTGTGTAATATGTGTAATAATGACTGTTTTGAGTAATGACCAACACTGATCACAACAAAGAGGAAATGCCTCCAACATGCACAAACATTTGAGCCACAACATGCAGTTAATGTGCACAAATGTCTTTGATATGCTGCTCAGTGATGGTGGTGACTGTCAGAGCAGAGCTACTGAGAATCAATAAGTAATATCAATGATGGGATCAGAATCACTAAATTCTTCTCATCCCTGTCAGTATCATACATGTGCTGTATAATGTGATAAATGTAGAGGTGCTGGCTGTTCTCTCACTCTGCTGTTTAGCTGTAAAGGACGCCTCCCTGCCTTTGTCTCATTCATGACCTTTAATAGTCTCTTCTAACATGCAGAGATCTGTATGATCTGTTTCATAGAGTCTAACCAGCCTGTACAGGTAACAACAACAGTCACTGCATCACTGACACACAAACGTCATCTCTGTCAATAACAACATTCATACATGGAATAAAAACACATCAGTGGATCATTGCTGGAGCTGATGTTTGTGCTCCTGGTGCAAAGGCTCTCAGTTTCCTCCTTGAAATAACATCAGTGGTGGGTCAGCGACATGCTTTCTTTCCCTCTCAGGTTTAAATATCTGGGACTCTCCACCGTTTGGTTTTAGAGCTGAAGAAGCTTCTCTGATGAAACGTCTTCCAGAAACTTAAAGACGTCTCTTTTCTCTCCAAGCTCCTTAGATCACATGACCTGGATGACTGAACCTACAGACACATTGACCTGGTTTCTAGGTAGAGCTGGGCGATAGAACGATAACGATATGTATCGCGATATAACTTTTTCTCGATAGAAAAATTAAACTATTGCGATAGACCTCGCCGCTCTTGTCCTCTTAAAAAAAAAAAAAAAAAAAAAGGTCAGCCAATCCAAACTAAGTAGCCGCACGTGTGTTTGTTTGGGAAGCAGCCAGCGGGTAATGGAGGAAATGAGTGTGCCGACTAGAAAAATCAACCGAGCGTGACCGAAGAGAAAACAGATGATGGTTCCAACGCCGGAGAGATTGTCGAACGGAAGAGCCATAGAAGTTCCGTAGTGTGAAGGTATTTCGGCTATTTCAAGTCTGACAAAAAACAGAGTAGCGTGCACTGTAAATGTGCCGAAAGCAAGTCTGGAAATACAATAAACTGGTGCATGCGTCACACTGTGCGCCACGTTATTGTTTCGGTGAAATGAATTTCTACAATACTGTTAATTCTACTCTCTGCAGTGTTTAAATGCTTACATATACACACAGTAACTGTCCCTCCACACATACGACTCGGTTCTGCTTCTATGCCCCAGCTTTGTTTACTTTTTCCCACCGAGGCTTCTAGACTTCTGATTGGCCAACATTTCTGCACGGTTAGGAATCTAGCGCCACCTGCTGCTTTGGCATGTTCATAGCAGCGTTTTCCTTCATTTCTGCCTTTATGTGTGGACGGGATTATTTTTTAAAACGAAAACGGAAAATCTACGTTTTCAAAAACACCCGTGTACGTGTGGACGTAGCCTCAGTCTCTGACTGGAAGCGCTAATTCGTCATTCGGCTTTTGTCAGACTAAAGTAACTGTTAAAACTGTTTGAAAAGCTCAGCTATACAACAAGGAGAGATTGAGAATTTCCTTTTAGTTCTCAGTTTATTTGATATTGACAAAAGTTAGTCAGTTTTGTCTGTTCTTCTGTAAAACAAACTAAGATTTATTTTTAGAATTAATATTTTGTTTCTAAGTGGAATTGACAGTTTAGTCTGTTTCGTTTGTTCTATTTTGAAGCTTAAACGCTTTAGCGGCTGCCTTTTGTGTAGTTTGCAATATTTGCCTTTATTTATCTGAAAAAGTCTCATGTTCCTTAAGTACATCTACCCTGTTGAACTTATTATGGGAAATAAATATTTAAATAAAAACAAGCTGCTGATTATTTCACATTTTACTTGTGAGCAACGGCACATTTAAATCTTACAAATATAGTTATTTGGCTTATATCGTGATAGATATCGTTATCGCCTGAAATGAAAAAAACATATCGTGATATGAAAAAATCTTATATCGCCCAGCTCTACTTTAAAGGTGATCGTTTAGGACTTCAGCAATAATACAGACAGCAATGTAGTTAGCAGTAAAACAGCTTTATTGGGAATTAACTTAAAAAACAAACAAACATCTGTCTCCTATTTTCTGTCACACAGGAAAGAAGCATCAATATCTGATGAGAAGAATTATTTATTTCTTTTTGGGGGTTTTTTCAACAGGAGAAGAATATCTAACAAGTTGATTTGTTCACATCTTAATTTTTAAGTGACATGTGCATTTTGAGTTTATACACTCTTTATATAAGGCAACAGTTTCCTTTTGCAGTATTTTTGTGTGGAGTGTTTTTCTATTTCTTAACAAAAAGGGAACAAAGGTGTTTAAGTTCACCTAGGATGATTTGTCTTAACTTTCACATGGTCTTACTGAGGTGATGTGAATTGAAACATGCATTTTTTTTTGGCGGTGAGGGAGGAATGTGCTGGAAAAGTTTGAAAAGGGACCTTGAAAGTGCTTAAGAAGTGCTTGAATTTGACCCTGAAAAAGGCATATGAACCCTGATCATTATCATTAGCCTGTGTAAGTCCTGAGTGTCCTCCAGTTCAGTGTCTTTGTCAGTCCCACATGTGTCGTTTCTGTTCAGCTGGTCTTCCAGTCAGTCATCCATCTCAGGCTCTGTCATTCTGTCATAAACACCAGCCTTCACCACCTGTGAGGCCTGCGTTTGGGTCCTCTCTTCTCCACATCCACACTGCGATGCTGTGACATATTCAGTACATAAAATCAAAATTCACGTTTTATGCAACTAAAGTGTTTCATTATGTAGGCTACAGAACATAATTCAGTTATAGACGATATATGAAACATGTATACTTACTGCATTTGAATCATTTAAACCATATGTGATATAAACACCTGCACGTGTGTTTGTTTGGGAAGCAGCCAGCGGGTAATGGAGGAAATGAGTGTGCCGACTAGAAAAATCAACCGAGCGTGACCGAAGAGAAAACAGATGATGGTTCCAACGCCGGAGAGATTGTCGAACGGAAGAGCCATAGAAGTTCCGTAGTGTGAAGGTATTTCGGCTATTTCAAGTCTGACAAAAAACAGAGTAGCGCGCACTGTAAATTGTGCCGAAAGCAAGTCTGGAAATACAATAAACTGGTGCATGCGTCACACTGTGCGCCACGTTATTGTTTCGGTGAAATGAATTTCTACAATACTGTTAATTCTACTCTCTGCAGTGTTTAAATGCTTACATATACACACAGTAACTGTCCCTCCACACATACGACTCGGTTCTGCTTCTATGCCCCAGCTTTGTTTACTTTTTCCCACCGAGGCTTCTAGACTTCTGATTGGCCAACATTTCTGCACGGTTAGGAATCTAGCGCCACCTGCTGCTTTGGCATGTTCATAGCAGCGTTTTCCTTCATTTCTGCCTTTATGTGTGGACGGGATTATTTTTTAAAACGAAAACGGAAAATCTACGTTTTCAAAAACACCCGTGTACGTGTGGACGTAGCCTCAGTCTCTGACTGGAAGCGCTAATTCGTCATTCGGCTTTTGTCAGACTAAAGTAACTGTTAAAACTGTTTGAAAAGCTCAGCTATACAACAAGGAGAGATTGAGAATTTCCTTTTAGTTCTCAGTTTATTTGATATTGACAAAAGTTAGTCAGTTTTGTCTGTTCTTCTGTAAAACAAACTAAGATTTATTTTTAGAATTAATATTTTGTTTCTAAGTGGAATTGACAGTTTAGTCTGTTTCGTTTGTTCTATTTTGAAGCTTAAACGCTTTAGCGGCTGCCTTTTGTGTAGTTTGCAATATTTGCCTTTATTTATCTGAAAAAGTCTCATGTTCCTTAAGTACATCTACCCTGTTGAACTTATTATGGGAAATAAATATTTAAATAAAAACAAGCTGCTGATTATTTCACATTTTACTTGTGAGCAACGGCACATTTAAATCTTACAAATATAGTTATTTGGCTTATATCGTGATAGATATCGTTATCGCCTGAAATGAAAAAAACATATCGTGATATGAAAAAATCTTATATCGCCCAGCTCTACTTTAAAGGTGATCGTTTAGGACTTCAGCAATAATACAGACAGCAATGTAGTTAGCAGTAAAACAGCTTTATTGGGAATTAACTTAAAAAACAAACAAACATCTGTCTCCTATTTTCTGTCACACAGGAAAGAAGCATCAATATCTGATGAGAAGAATTATTTATTTCTTTTTGGGGGTTTTTTCAACAGGAGAAGAATATCTAACAAGTTGATTTGTTCACATCTTAATTTTTAAGTGACATGTGCATTTTGAGTTTATACACTCTTTATATAAGGCAACAGTTTCCTTTTGCAGTATTTTTGTGTGGAGTGTTTTTCTATTTCTTAACAAAAAGGGAACAAAGGTGTTTAAGTTCACCTAGGATGATTTGTCTTAACTTTCACATGGTCTTACTGAGGTGATGTGAATTGAAACATGCATTTTTTTTTGGCGGTGAGGGAGGAATGTGCTGGAAAAGTTTGAAAAGGGACCTTGAAAGTGCTTAAGAAGTGCTTGAATTTGACCCTGAAAAAGGCATATGAACCCTGATCATTATCATTAGCCTGTGTAAGTCCTGAGTGTCCTCCAGTTCAGTGTCTTTGTCAGTCCCACATGTGTCGTTTCTGTTCAGCTGGTCTTCCAGTCAGTCATCCATCTCAGGCTCTGTCATTCTGTCATAAACACCAGCCTTCACCACCTGTGAGGCCTGCGTTTGGGTCCTCTCTTCTCCACATCCACACTGCGATGCTGTGACATATACAGTACATAAAATCAAAATTCACGTTTTATGCAACTAAAGTGTTTCATTATGTAGGCTACAGAACATAATTCAGTTATAGACGATATATGAAACATGTATACTTACTGCATTTGAATCATTTAAACCATATGTGATATAAACACCTCCACGTGTGTTTGAAAAAACAAACGCTTTGATTTTGACACCCCAAGAAAATCTTCCCAGATCTGCACGTGTTCAGAGTAAGAGCCGAATAAACAGCAGCAGAAGCTGATTGATGAACAGCTGAATGACATATCAGCTGTAGCTGCAGCATCTGCACAGAGTTTGATTGGCTAACGCTGATTTGTTTGTTTTTTTTAAACAGGACAGCAGAGAGAGAGAGGAGGAGATGAAGAGTGCAGCAGATTGATGAGACAGTGAAGAAGAGGTGAGCATCTGACAGAGCAGAGCCAGATTAAAGGAGCCTCACAAGCTCACACATGACAGCTTCATCAACATGGAGCTCTGAGTGTTTATTAAAGGATCATTGGACGCTCTGACACAGCTGACTGCAGCCTTTAGCTGTGAGCACACAGTGTCTCACATTTACATTCACTTCCCTGTCAAACTCAATAACTTTAAACAGCTGCTGTTATCAGGTGAAGATAGCAAAGCTTTCAGGGCTGAGCCCCAGTGTTTCAGGATAATGGCCCCAGAGACCACAGTCACATATGTGGGGAAGGATTTTAAGTTTAAAACTTCCTGTAAGCACTAACAGCAGAGACGCACAAAGTCGCAGACAGGGAACAAAGTATTTTAGGTTTGTATTGTCAGATTATTTAATCATTATACTGAACAAATATGTGAAAAAGTAAAAACCTCTATTATGATGAGGTTATCACTACATTCACATGTCGTCGATGTGTTCTTTCACACAGATCAGTTTCAGTGTGTGTGGCCCGTACACTAAACCATGACACAAATTCATATGATGTGACACCCAGACTGTGTTCACTGTTTCTTTTGGTAAAATCATCTTCTCGTGTTTTTATAGAAAGATGATGGAAGAACCTAAAGAACAGCCAGCCAAAGCAGCTCCATCAGCAGGTAGGAGATCAGTGCTTTGTATGATGAGACGTATGGATGTTTAGACTTCAGGCAGATTCTTTTTTGTAACTGTGACAAGTACATGAAATTCACGAGTTGTAACCTGTCCTAATCTTTGCCTTAATCTTTCTGTGGGACATTAATATAACATGAGAACTTCCAGTCTAAGGAGTTTGGCAGAGAAACAACTGGACTTTTTTGTACTTTGAACCCACATATGAGGTTAAAACGATGCCACCTTAAAATGAAACTGAAAACATATTGAAACTGAAACAAATGTATTGAAAGTGAAATGATAGTGAAAAAACATAAATATAGAAATTTAAAGAAAAACTCACTGTTCATGTGGTTTTCACACTTACATCGTTTTTTTTCCACGTACAGTTATTTTTTCAGCTTCAATTAGTTGGCACTGCTTCGGCATCTGAGGGTGCGCTTGAGGGGCGGGGCTTCAGAGCCACATATATGAGCCACATATGTTTGCGCACATTATATTGCTGACCAGTGACTGTAGAAATCATGGACGACCTAATATCTGCAGCAGCCGCAGTCATGAAGAAACTTGCGTATCTCTGAACGGCACATAGAGCGGGGACGCTGAGAGGAGGTCCAGCGTTTACCGACTGTTTCAAACTGACAGACTCAGGTGTTCTTCAGTGTCTGCCTGACAGAAGGACCTGAGAGCCGCCACAATATTTTTGGTAAGTGAAAGGTGTTTGTAAGCTAATCTGTAGCTAACATCCTTAGCTAGCTAGCTAAGATGGGCACTCGGCTATCGGCAAAACTTGTTTTGTAAAGTTTGTTTAGCTAACCCGTGCAGGTGAACGAAATGAGCAGAAACGCACCGGGCTGCTCCGTCAGTAACTAACCACAGTTACTGTACTTTTATTATGAGTATTACACTGTAAGAGCAACAGGCTGCACTCTGCTGCAGCTCCTGTGCAGAGCTGATTATTCAATATGTGCAAACAGCAGCATGTTTTCACTCTTTTGCCACATCTGTAAGGATATTAACACATATTTTAAAAAAGGCTTGCACTTCAGTAACCCCTCATTAATCATTAATTACAGATTAAATAGCAAAGCCTAATATTTATGTACTCAAACCAAATACTTCTGCTTGGCAGCTTAAGTTAAAATGTGTGTTTCATTTTTCCTCGGATTACATTTTTAGCACTGACTCTGTGTATTGTTTTTACTAAGTTTGTTTCAAATATTCAGGTTAAATAAAACAGTCTGAATCATTCTTATTGAGGTAAGTTCACAAAGTTACATGTGCAGTACAGCTTACATCCTTTGAGAGGGAAAAAAGCATTAATATTTGTTATGATACCTCTGTATGTTGGTGACCACGGTGCAGCAGCAGACTGAACCAGGACTGAAACCTGCTCCGTCTGCTCATGTATGCAGATTCACATTCACAAAGCACCAACAACTCAAAGGTTAACATTATATTGGAAAATCTGTTGGTATATACGGCTTTAAGAAATAAACAGCTCGTATGTGAGCAGAGCTGAAGAACTAAAGAAATGTAAGAGAAGAACTTCAGATCCTGGGTGTGTGAGGACAGAAGGATCAGCTCTATTTCAGATTTGAGATAAACTTTATATTTCAGTTTGTGATGGTTCAGTTCTCTTTGTGATTACAGGAGCTGCCCTCAGATTCAGACCTCAGCACCACCCAGTGACAGCAGACAGATCATCCAACATGTTCACATGTTAACTGCAGAATGAACTGATGCAAACAGTACAAAGGTTAAAGCACCACATGTGCTGTAGTGAAAGCTGCAGCTGTTTTATTGATAAAAACAAAGTCAAAAGGATTAATCACCCCTGTATCATATGAATGTTGGGTTTTTCTCTGTATCTGTTATTGTACGATCTACTGTACAATATAAAGCACCTTCAGGTGACTGTTGTTGTGATTTGGCGCTATATGAATAAAATTGAATTAAATTGAAATGTAACTGTGTCACTATATATCAGCATTAACAGGACCTCAGCTTGGTGTTTCACAAAGCTGCTGATCTCAGACCTGCACAGCTTCCGTTTTAAACACTGAATGTACTCAGCTGCATGAAGAGCACGTTTGAGTTTCTCTGACACAATTAAATAAAAACTGATGAAGGTCAAAGGTCGTCACTTGTATGTCGAACTACAGACTTGTCATCTGGAATTCTTTCACAGTTTGCAAATTTGCAAATAGTGTGTTATTTACCATTAAGTGATTCAGAGTCATTCATACCAGAGTAACCAGAGAGGATCATATATTTTTAAATATATAACTATCCACAGGACTGAATATAATATCTCTAAGTAAAAGTCCAGAGACTCTGAGGATTATCCAAGTATTTATAACATTACACAAAGCAAAGTTCTCCATCACACAACGCTCAAAAAGAGATTTCTAAGCCGAGTATGCATCATTCTCAGACTCCTCTCATACTGCCAATAAACTCTTCCAGCTCCTCCTCCCCTCCAGGAGGCGCTACAGGAGCCTTCAGACTAAAACCAGCAGGTTTAGGAACAGCTTCTTCCCCACAGCTGTCACCCTACTGAACTCAGTCCCCGCTGAGCCTTTCCATCCACACTCACCTAACCCTTCTACACTCCTCCTCCCAGTGACCATGATCCTTTCATTATCAACATTCACCACGTTGGTTACTGCTGTAGTTTTAGGACACTGACATGGTGTAGTCTCTGTTATAGTGCCTACACTGTTATAGTCTGTTCAGAGAGCTACGCTTCCACTACTGTAGATATTTTCATAGCACTCTGTAGATCTGTTTACCTCACAGTGCTTCATCTTTATATATGTATATTTGTTCATAGTATACCTGTATACTTGCCCGTCTGCAGAGGTGGGTAGTAACGAGTTACATTTACTCCGTTATATTTACTTGAGTAAGTTTTTGGAAAAAAAATTTACTTTTAAAGTACCCTTTTTGCACGATACTTTTTACTTTTACTTGAGTACATTTGTGAAGAAGAAACGGTACTTTTACTCTGCTACATTTCCAAAATTTGACTCGTTACTTTTTAAAAAATAATTAGTTTAACACATTAGATAACATGCCGCCAGTGGAGTTTCCGGTAACTTTTTTACCAATCAGATGTGGCCATGCAGTCACATGACCAGCTTGAAACTGTGGCGGGCAGAGCGGCCCAAGCGTTTCAAAGTAGCGGACACACGGAAAGAAGACACACATGAAAACATGGCAAAGCCAGTTGTCTACGCTAGAGCTGAAGAGGATGAACAGCATTTTCCTCACATACAAAGAATGTTTCGCTTAAAGGCAAGGCAAGGCAAATTTATTTGTATAGCACAATTCAACAACAAGGTGATTCAAAGTGCTTTACAGAGACATTAGAAACAAAAACAAATAAAAAGCATGATTTAAAATTGATTAAAACAAGCAAACAAACAAACAAACAAACAAAACAGTATATAAAATCAAAACAGATAAAATCAGAACAGTAGATAAAATCAGTAGTTAAATGTAAGTTTTGAAATTTAAGCTTAAAGTGTGGATTTGGTGCTTTATTCAAATGCAGCTGAGAACAGGTGAGTCTTCAACCTGGATTTAAATAAACTGAGTGTTTCAGCTGATCTGAGGCTTTCTGGGAGTTTGTTCCAGATATAAGGAGCATAAAAGCTGAATGCAGCTTCTCCGTGTCTGGTTCTGACTCTGGGAACTGATAAAAGACCGGATCCAGATGACCTGAGGGATCTGGAAGGTTCATACTGGGTCAGGAGGTCACTGATGTATTTTGGTCCTAAACCATTCAGAGCTTTATAGACCAGCATCAGAACTTTAAAGTCTATCCTCTGATGGACAGGCAGCCAGTGTAAAGACCTCAGAGCTGGACTGATGTGGTCCACTTTTTTGGTCTTAGTGAGGACTCGAGCAGCAGAGTTCTGAATGAGCTGTAGTTGTCTGACTGATGTTTTAGGTAGACCTGTAAAGATGCTGTTACAGTAATCAAGCCTACTAAAGATGAATGCATGGACTAGTTTTTCCAGGTCCTGTTGAGACATCAGATCTTTTATCCTTGAAATATTCTTGAGGTGATAGTAAGCTGACTTTGTTATTGTCTTAATGTGTTTTTCTAAGTTTAGGTCTGCATCCATCACTACACCCAAATTTCTCGCCTGGTTTGTGGTTTTTAGATGTATAGATTGAAGTTCTCTGGTGACCTGTAATCGTTTTTCTTTGGCGCCAAAGACTATTACCTCAGTTTTGTTTTTGTTTAGCTGGAGAAAATTGTACGGGGCCTTGGTCTCCTGGTGACATTGTGATATATATTTGTGTGTCATCTGCATAGCTGTGACAGTTTATTTTGTTGTTCTTTATAATCTGTGCCAGTGGGAGCATGTAAATGTTAAACAGAAAGGGTCCCAAGATGGAACCTTGGGGAACTCCACATGTGATACTTGTCTGCTCAGATGTGAAGTTACCTATTGATACAAAGTATTTCCTGTTTTCTAAGTATGTTTTGAACCAGTTTAGTACAGTTCCTGAAAGACCTGCCCAGTTCTCCAGTCGTTTGAGTAATATGTTGTGGTCAACTGTATCAAATGCTGCACTGAGATCCAGTAAAACTAAGACTGACATTTTTCCACTGTCTGTATTCAGACATATGTCATTAAACACTTTGGTCAGAGCGGTTTCAGTGCTGTGGTTCTGTCTAAAACCTGACTGGAAGGCATCGTAGCAATTATTCTGTTTTAAGAAGTAACTGAGCTGTTGAGAAACTGCTTTTTCAATGATCTTACTTAAAAACGGGAGATTTGAGATCGGCCTGTAGTTGTTCATTTGTGTCTTGTCAAGATTGTCCTTTTTCAGTATAGGTTTGATTACAGCAGTTTTTAGTGGTTCTGGAAACACACCTGATAATAAAGAAAAGTTGACGATCTGTAACAGGTCTGACTCTAAAGTCTTTGAGACCTTTTTGAAAAAACTTGTTGGCAGGACATCTAAACAGCAGGAGGAGGAGTTCAGTTGACCTAAGATGTCCTCCAGGTCTTTGCTGTTAATCGGGTGAAACTGTTTCATGGTGTTTAAACAGTTTTTTGGTGGACACAGTACATATCCTGGATCTGCTGTTGATGTACCAATTGCTTGTCTAATTTTTTGGATTTTTTCTGTGAAGAATTTGGCAAAGTCATTGCAGGCCATGGTTGAATGAAGTTCAGCTGCCACTGACACAGGAGGGTTTGTTAGCCTGTCAACTGTAGAAAATAAGACCCGAGCATTATGGCTGTTTTTAGTGATGATGTCAGAGAAGTAGGACCTCCTTGCACTCCTCAGTTGTAAATTATAATTGTGAAGTTTCTCTTTATAAATGTCATAATGAACCTGGAGGTTTGTTTTTCTCCATCTGCGCTCAGCTTTCCTACACTCTCTTTTTTCATTTTTCACCAGTGTGGAGTTTCTCCATGGAGACTTTTTCCTTCCAGAGATAACCTTCACCTTAATGGGAGCAATAGTGTCCATTACATTTAACATGTTAGCATTGAAGCTATTGACGAGCTCATTGACTGACCCTCTGGACAGGTCAGGTGTTAATGGGAAGACCTGGTTAAAAATTGCACTACTGTTTTCAGTTATACACCGTTTTGTGATCACTGTTGTTGATATATTTGTGTGGGCTGAGATTTTACTTTCAAAGAAAACACAGTAATGATCAGACAGGCCCACATCAGACACAGTAACCTTTGAAATGCTCAGGCCTTTGGAGATCAGTAGGTCAAGAGTGTGTCCTCTATTATGTGTGGCCTCTGTTACATGCTGAGTCAGCCCAAAGTTGCCCAGAGTGTTACTCAGGTCTTTAGTCCCTTTGTCCTGAGGGTTGTCCACATGGATGTTAAAATCCCCAGCAATAATTACACAGTCAAAATCAACACAGATCACAGACAGCAGTTCACTGAGGTCATTAAAAAAGTCTGTGCAGTATTTGGGAGGCCTGTAAACATTAAGAAACACAACTTTGGATGGGGCCTTCAGCTGTAAAGCCACATATTCAAAAGACTGAAAACTTCCAGGAGATAGCTGCTTACATTGAAATGATTCATTAAATAAGACAGCAACCCCTCCTCCTCTCCTGCTCGCCCTGACCTCACTGATAAAACTGTAGTTAGGAGGGGTCGTCTCGATGAGAACAGCTCCACTGTTACTTTGGTCTAACCAAGTTTCAGTTAAAAACATAAAATCAAGGCTGTGCTCAGTGATTAAATCATTAATTAAAAATGTTTTCCCAGCTAAAGATCTAACGTTTAATAAAGCCAACTTAAGTGTTTTAGAGGTATTACTTGTCCCCTCGTGTTTGGGAGCAGTCTGTGGCACACAAGGTATGTTTACTATGTTTAAAGATCTTTTAGAGTGCACCTCTCTGTGTTTTGACCAGGCCACATGTCTCCTTCTGTCACCTAAAAGTACAGAGATTTTAAAACCTTCTAGTAAACAGGGTCCCAGCTTCTCCTGGGAAAAGTCACCACTGCCATAATCCTCGCAGCCCGGACCCTAAACACATCAGACTGTGGAGACAGAGCGTGAAGGTGGTAAGGAGGAACTAAGGGGGGCGAGGCTGGGCAATGTGACTTCGATTGCTCTGATGAGGGCGGGGCTCGATGGCGAACCTTTGGCCGCTCTGGTGGGGGGTTTATGGGGGACAAAAAGGGATTGGGCCGGGGGGTAGATCTGAGCCCAGCATTGACTCGCTCCATCATCTCCTCAGTGAATTTCAGGTGTGGGGAGGAGGGAGAAAGGGAGGGGGAGGAGGGTGATGGCCTGTCAGGGGTTTGGGGGACTGGGGAAGGTCCTGGTCCCTGGTCCTGGTCGTTGGTGTTGTTGAGAGAGTTGGAGGCAAATAGGGACCCCTCTTCTTGCCTCAGATGTCTCTCCTTTCTGAGGCTCTTCCCGGGTGGGGGCAGATGGAGCTCCTCCTCAAGGTTTCTGCTGGGCTTTGTCTGTTCTTGGAGTACTGTTTGTTCCTCTTTATGAGATAACTCCTCGTTTATCTCAGCCTTGGCACCAAGCACATATGGATGACGTATGGAATAAAACAAGTTGGAGGTGAACAGTTTCACCCCTGACTTGTTAAAATTAAATCCATTTGCTTTGAACAGATGCCTGCGTTCCCAAAAAATATTAAAGTTGTTGATAAAATGCACCGAGTGGTCAGCACATGCTGATATAAGCCATTTATTCAGTGTAAACAACCTGCTGAATCTCTCGTCTCCTCCTCTGACCGGCGGTACAGGCCCACTGATGAATACAGCTGCATTCAGAGAGTTTACAGTATTTAATAATCCAATAAAGTCCCGTTTCAGAACCTCCGACTGTTGTTTGGACACATCGTTTGACCCTGTATGCAGGACAATGTTTGTCACAGTTGGATATTCATCTGCAATTTGAAGAATTCTCTCCTTCAGGTTGTTGACCATATCGTTAGGAAAGCAGAGGACTTTAGTGTTCTTACCGCACATCCTTTGTACATCCTTTACGGCAGAGTCACCCACAATCAGAGTTTCAGGCCTAGCCTTTAGCTTTCCCTGTGGTCTTTTACTTTTCAACAGATTTTCAGACCTTACTTCGCTGCTTTTAGATGGATGGTTGTCCGATATAGATCCAGGGTCCTTTGATAGTGGAGCAAATCTGTTGTGCAGTTTCACATTCAGTTGTTTTGGAGGTTTGTTGTTAACCTTCCTATTCACTGTTGTCCAGTCCTGTTTCCTCTCGTATACAGGGGTAGAAGAGCTTCTCTGTCTCGTAGGAAGTGAAGGCCAGTCGGTTTCAGAGATTTCAGCTCGCTGTGCCCTGCCTGTGGTACGTCCTCCCCCTTCCAGGAGACATGATTTATGTCTTGGTTTTGCACCAAGACAGTCCAAGGGGGGATTATCACTTGAGGATTTATAATAATGCACAGAGTCTACTTTCTTGGTCATGTTATCTGTGCTCCTTAGCTGTGTACTAGCTTGCTCATCGCTATTGTTTTGAATCAAAGGCAAGGTTGTTTCATTTCCACACAGTCCATTTACCTCCACGTTTACTTCTAAGCGATGAATTTTTGTCTCCAGTACTGCAATCTTCTGCAGGAGGCTGTGGTAGTCATCTGTGGATAGGGAAGGCATCTTGTTGCTAGTTAGCCTAGCGGTTAGCACCTTTCCAGGCTATTGGGGCTGTTCGGTGCCCAGACACTGTAATCAGGCTTCAGCTGTGTCTAGGCCACAGACACACGGAGCGCTGAGGATAAGGTAACTATAAAAATGTTGCTGTTTCTGTTAAGAACACTTTAGTCCTAATGATCTATAAGTGTCCAGAAGCTATCGCAGGTAAGCTCATACGGAAAAAAGGGAAAAAATCAGCATAAAAATCAATAAAAGAAGAAAAGCATTTAAGGAGCAAACAGATGACGCGTCCACACTCGCAAAAGATACCATTGGGTAAAAGCAGCACAAAAGAGCAGCTATGTCTTCAGTGAGAGCCAAAACAAACCAACTTTTCAGCGTGAAACAACTCAGTTCATGTAACCTGAGGAAACTGTAAGTTTTCTCTAAATATCTTTTAGCTGTGGTTAGCTGGATGTCAGTCTTATGTTACAGACGCTGTGTCGAGCTTGAGCTGCGAGTCATATTTTCGGCGCTACATTGTAGTGAGATAAGTTTGTGGGTATTTTGTGCAGCTTCAGCTGTCCTTTTAACTGCTCGCTGGTTAGCTAGCGTGAGCTATAAGCTAACAGCTAGCATGGTTAATGACGCTAGAGTTCCACGCACATGCAAACAGCTTGTCTCTACTGCTTTAACTGTTAAAACAGAAGACAATACTGCAGCTGACAGGGTTTATTATGTGAAACAGCAGCTTGTTTAGTTTAAACAGTCTGCATTAAGCTGGGCAAACACTGTGCGATTTTTTTTTTTCCAGTCGCGTTATTCAGCTCCTGCTCAAACTGTACAATTAAATCGCAGAGGTTAGAAGTTCATAGGTCACGATGCAGGGTCTCACACTATATGGCCTGATGCTCTGATGCGACCCGAGTGCTCAAACTGTGCCTTCATAACATGAAGCTTATCATACAAAATCTGTCCCTCGCTCTCCCTCTCTCTGTCTTACAGACACACACACCATCAACTTTGCTAAATTACTAATGAAAAACATTGACCAGGCAGCTGTGATTGAGTAGCAATGTCCATCCAACTCTTTTCATGGTTGTTGTAGTCATAATAATTTTGTGAGGCCACATTGAAAAGTGTTGGATACAGAAGCGTAGTACGGAAGCGTAGAGCCGCCACCCAGGCAAAAGAAAAATAGAGCTATGTCACATTATAACGTGAAAAGTTTATTATTATAGTATACTATTGTTCTAACAATATTAGATATAGTTCTAACAATATACTTTTCATGTTTGTACAATATACTATCATTTAGGTACAATATACCTATTACAATATACATAATTCTCACGTTCGTACTTGCACTCGTTCTTATTTTAAACTTAATCTGGAATGCAGGATATGAATGACAAGATTTTGTTTTTCATATTTTTCATTATTTTTCAGTTTCAATTTTTTCTTCAGTTTCATTTTAAGCTGGCATCATTTTAACCCTACACACCCTAAAATTTAGTATTTGTTGATGAGATGTTGAAGTGTTAATTGAACAAAGTTAGAATACAGTGGAACCCCGACTTACGAAATTAATCCGTTCCCGAGGGTCTTTCGTAAGTCGAAAATTTTCTTAAGTCGAAACAGCCATTGCACCTTTTGAGTGAGGTGATGCTAAACGATAGGCTAATTGCTAACTAGAACAACAATATGTCGTTCAAGTGGAACAGCGAAGCACGAGTACGGAAGCCAAGGGGTTGTCACATGATTCGGAAGGCCTTGTGGGCATTGTAGGCTCAGCCAATCAGAGCCAGCGGATTTCGTTACACCGGCATTTTGCCGTACCATGGGCAGAAATATTGCCGTTCATTGCCTTCGTAACTTGAATTTTTTGTTAAATGGGGTATTCGTAAGTCGGGGTTCCACTGTATTTTTCACATGATTTCGACTGAGAAGCATGTTTATGTCTCTTTCTTCTTCCTGTAGAGGAGGAGCTTGCCAGGGTACGGTCAGCCTTTGTCTGGAGGGTAACAATAGAAATCCTTAAACTGCTCCTTGAGGCCCTTGTAAGTGATGGTATCTTAAATAAGTTGGAGGAAGAATCGATACTGGAGGGGAACCCACTCAGAGCAGATAAGGCACGCAGCTTGATCGACACAGTGAGGAAAAAAGGAGACAAAGCATGCAAGATAACAATCAAGCATCTTCAGATCAAAGATCCTTCTCTTTTCTCTCAGCTGCGTTTGAACTCTGATCCATCTGCTCAACAAGGTGAGGTCATGCATCAGATACCATGAATAAAAATGGTCACCTTGCAGTTTGTTGAGATGTGAAAGTGAAACCTCAGAATTCATTGTAAGAAAAAGGAGAGGGCAAGAACGTCATTCTACGACGAATGTTTGGATTTGTTACATGCCTGCAAATGTATTTTCTAAACTACATGGAGGAATTTTGATGATCGTCATAAACGTGTGAAACTACTTAGATCTAATGTGATCTGTATTTAATTAAACACAAGTGTTCTTTACTTTTAAAAACCATGCAAACTGATTGCCTTAAAGAAGAAAAGTCAGAGTGTTTCTCTAACAAGAGGACACTCTTTAAGCATCGGTCATTTGACTTAAATGTTTAATGAAAAAAATGCCACATTTACATATAATAAAGCAAATTGTGGCCAGAAAGGGTTTACATTATCTTTTGCCATTGTAAATTACGAGAAGAATTAAATGTGAATTACTGAATCTCTCTCAGATGCTTCTTTAAATAACATAGCAGTGGGGAACATTATGACACTTCAATGTTGTTATTTTTGGTTACAAAGTTTGGAGAAGAGGCACAGAAAGCAGAAACCTGTTTAGCCTGCACATGTTGGCATCAGGTACATATGAAAAGCTGCAAAGCAATGCAGATGTGGAGGTTCAAAACATTTAACGTGGCTTTTTTCAGGAAATACATTTAGGAATTCCTGAAGCCCCTTTTTGATTTCTGGTAGAATGAGTATATTAAAAACTTGATAGGTTAAATAAAGGCCAAAGTACATCACATAGCTCCTTCAGACCAGATTTGTATTTTACCTTCTTTTTTTCCTTTTTTTGATTCAGATGCTCTTCAGAAGTGTCAGCCTAAACTCAAGTCTCTCTTAAAGAAGAAGTTCCAGTGTGTGTTTGAGGGCATCGCTAAAGCAGGAAACCCAACCCTTCTGAATCAGATCTACACAGAGCTCTACATCACAGAGGGAGGGACTGCAGAGGTCAATGATGAACATGAGGTCAGACAGATTGAAACAGCATCCAGGAAACCACACAGACCTGAAACAACAATCAGACATGAAGACATCTTTAAAGACTCACCCAAAAGACAGGACCTGATCAGAACAGTGCTGACAAAGGGAGTGGCTGGCATTGGGAAAACAGTCTTAACACAGAAATACAGCCTGGACTGGGCTGAAGACAAAGCCAACCAGGACATCCAGTTCATATTTCCATTCACTTTCAGAGAGCTGAATGTGCTGAAAGAGGAAAAGTTCAGCTTGGTGGGACTTGTTCATCACTTCTTTACTGAAACCAAAGAAGCAGGAATCTGCAGCTTTGAAGACTTCCAGGTTGTGTTCATCTTTGATGGTCTGGATGAGTGTCGAGGTCCTCTGGACTTCAACAACACTAAGAGTGTGACTGATATTACGATGCCCACCACAGTTGATGTACTTCTCACAAGCCTGATCAGGGGGACGCTTCTTCCCTATGCTCACGTCTGGATAACCACACGACCTGCAGCAGCAGACCAGATCCCCCCTGAGTATGTTCACAGGGTGACAGAGGTCAGGGGGTTCACTGACCCACAGAAGGAGGAGTACTTCAGGAACCGATTCAGAGATGAGGAGCAGGCCAGCAGGATCATCTCCCACATCAAGAAAGCTCGAAGCCTCCACATCATGTGCCACATCCCAGTCTTCTGCTGGATCACTGCTACAGTTCTGGAGGATGTGCTGGAAACCAGAGAGGGAGGACAGCTGCCCAACACCCTGACTGAGATGTACATCCACTTCCTGGTGGTTCAGGCCAAAGTGAAGAAGGTCAAGTATAATAGAGGACGCGCAACAGATCCACACTGGAGTCCAGAGAGCAGGAAGATGATTGAGTCTCTGGGAAAACTGGCTTTTGATCAGCTGCAGAAAGGAAACCTGATCTTCTATGAATCAGACCTGCCAGAGTGTGGCATCGATATCAGAGCAGCCTCAGTGTACTCAGGAGTGTTCACACAGATCTTTAAAGAGGAGAGAGGACTGTACCAGGACAAGGTGTTCTGCTTCATCCATCTGAGTGTTCAGGAGTTTCTGGCTGCTCTTCATGTCCATCTGACCTTCATCAACTCTGGACTCAATCTGCTGGAACAACAACAAACAACCTCCTGGTGGTTTAAACCATCTCTCCACCAGAGTGCTGTGAACAAGGCCTTAGAGAGTCCAAATGGACACCTGGACTTGTTCCTCCGCTTCCTCCTGGGTCTTTCATTGCAGACCAATCAGAGTCTCCTACGAGGTCTGCTGACACAAACAGGAAGAAGTTCACAGACCAATCAGGAAACAGTCCACTACATCAAGGAGAAGCTCAGTGAGGATCTGTCTGCAGAGAAAAGCATCAATCTGTTCCACTGTCTGAATGAACTGAATGATCGTTCTCTAGTGGAGGAGATCCAACAGTCCCTGAGATCAGGAAGTCTCTCCACAGATGAACTGTCTCCTGCTCAGTGGTCAGCTCTGGTCTTCATCTTACTGTCATCAGAAGAAGATCTGGATGAGTTTGACCTGAAGAAATACTCTGCTTCAGAGGAGGCTCTTCTGAGGCTGCTGCCAGTGGTCAAAGCCTCCAACAAAGCTCTGTAAGTAAACATGAACTCATCGCTTCATTCTTAAAATCATGGGAAATAAATCAGAGGTGCTCAGTTCAAAGAACACTACCACTTTAGAAAAATTAAAAAATAGTCACTAAAATAGTCATGATACTTTAAATATTTCTCTCCAGCAGGACATGTCAGCATTTCTGAAATATTTTTGTCTTCAACTCGAATCAAAGCACAATCCAGATCCAGCCTATAAGAACATGAGCTCTGATCCTTCAGCCCCTCTGACAGGTTTATTATCCTCAAGTTTTTCACTTGTCTCCAACAACCAGGAGTCTAGCTCTGTTTTTTAAAGCAAATACTTGAGCTACCAGACTGCACCTACATCGTTTTCAGATGTTCTTATTTTAAGGTCTGGTTTGTGTCTCATCTTTATTGCAATCCCCCATGTCTCTCTGTTTTTCAAATATAAATCTGTTACCTCGGTGTGGCCAGAACAACATGGTGAACCCAAAATACAGACAAAGGTGAAGGAACTGAATATTACTAGACGTCAAGGCTTTATTTACACACAGGAACTTGACACTTGGAATTTTTTAACATGAACTGTGAACTATGGTGGAAGTCAAGCACTTGAAGCTGTGAGCATGAAGTGGGCTCTATGGTAGGTTTCCGGAAATGGGTCTTGGTTGATGGTAATCTGAGTCACTGTAACAGAGGTAGAGCAGCATCAGAAAGATCACTGGTGGAGGTTACAGTAAGTGAACGAGGTTATCTTCAATGTCTTATTTGGGGTTTCTGTAGCTCAGGAGGTAAAGCTGGTCTGATCTGACCTACTGATCAGAAGGTTGGTGGTTCGATCCCTGGCTCCTCCAGTCTGCATGTCAAGTATCCTTGGGCAAGATACTAACCCCAACTTGCTCTCCGATGCATCCATCAGAGTATGAATGTGCGTGAATGTACTTAGAAAGCACTAAGTTCAGATAAAGTGTTTGTGAGGATGGGTGTGATTGGGTGGATGTGGCATGTTGTATAGAGCGCTTTGAGTACTCCGGGAGAGTAGAAAAACGCTATATAAGAATCAGTCCATTTACCATTTACTTGTCAGCAGTCGGAAAGCAACTTGGGGAAGGCAGGTGGTGAGGTCTGGGTGAGTACTTGTTAGCTTTGAATCCAGGCAAAGTGGTCCAGTAAGTCTAAGAGACGAAAGGCATTAATGTGGCTGTGAGTGAATCAAGAAGACCAGCATCCAGGAAAACGTGACTGAACTGCAAGGGTGAGTAGATGATCCGAGGATTAGGAGGTTAGCAGAGTTATTGGGAGTGCTGATGTTATATTCAGCCTAGTAGATTACTGTCAGGTGTGGACAATGGACAGGCTGACCAGGCTTCACCCAAAGGCAGAAACCAGAGTCTAGTGGGAAACCACCGCCGCTCACACAGACCATGACAGCAGCATGACCCCCCCCCCCCAAAGCATTCTCTTTCACTTGGCATCATTTACCTCTCCCTTCTCCAATTTCTGATGTGTCCACCTTTGCAATGATAACTGTGATCAGGGTGAACCAAAAAGGTGCCGTGGTGAACAGATACTTAAGTTTGGTGAATGCAGTTTCAGCTTTGGGGGACCAGATGCATGCTGAGACTTGAGTGGTGCAGCTACCTGACTATAGTTGAAAATGAACAGTCTATAAAAATTTGCTATTCCCAAAACCCATTGGAGATGCTTCTTGAATCTACAATGGGTACAAGGGGTAGGCCACTCTGTTAAAGCTTTCACATTTGCCAGATCCGTCTTCACCTGCCCCCGTGCCAAAATGTAACTGAAAAAAGTTATTGATGAGGAATGGAATTCACACTTTTTTGCTTTGACATAAGGTTTATTCTCCAGCAAACGTTGGAAAAATAGCATGGACATGAGACTGATGTTCCTCGCAGGTTTTGGGAAAAATGAGGATATCATCCAGATACACCAATACGAACCTGTCAAGGAATTCCCGGAGGACATCGTTAACTAATCTTGAAACATTGCGGGAGCATTAGTTAACCCAGGCGGCATGACCAAATACTCGTAGTCCCCCAATGGCATGTTTAAAACGGTCTTCCACTTGTCTCCCTGATTGATCTGGAAAAAGTGGTAAGCGTTGCAGATGTGGGGTTTTGTAAACCCAGTGGCACTGTGAAATGGCCTGAAAGCAGAGCTAATGAGGTAATAGGTACTTATTCTTGATGGTAATATCACTGAGGCCCCTGAAGTAAATGCATGGCCAGAGAGAGCCATCCTTTTTCCCCACAAAAAAGAAGTTCCAACTTGAGATGACAATCGTTGGATTATGCCTGCACCGAGGGATTCCTTAATGTACTTTTCCATAGCCGCACACTCAGGTCTAAGCAGGTTATACAGCCAGCTAGAAGGCCGGGTGGAGCCAGAGAGTAGTTCTATGGTGCTGTCCTGTGGTTTGTGAGGTGGCAGTGAAAGCGCTTTACTTTTGCTAAATACTTCCTGAAGATCATGACATTTGGTGGGCACAGAGGAGAGATCTAAAACAGTCTCAGTGTTGGTTGATGGTTCCACAGGTTCCGGTGGACGGGCAGAAACAAGGCAATTTGAATGACAGAACAGACTCTAACTGATTACCCTCTGACCTGACCAGTCTAAGTGGGGGTTATGTAATTCTAGCCAAGGAAACCCGAGTATGAGTGGTTTGTGAGGTGCATGAAAAGCAAAAAAGGTAAGTGTTTTCTTGTGATTGCCAGGGGTGACAGGCTCTGTGCGCTGAGTTATGTGAGGGGACACTCGGTTATTTAATGACTTAGTGGGAATGGGCGGATTAAGGGGGCATAGAGGGATGTTTAACTGTCTCGCTAACTCAGACTCCATGAGGTTCTAATTGAACAAGAGCCTGAAAGGTCTGGTTAACTAGAACAGAGAGTTGGAGTTGCAATCTGGGTTTTTATGTTTGTGTGAGTATCCTCCACCCTTATCCCTGAACTTTCCAGTGGGCAGACCCTGGTGTGGAATCGAAAACAGACAGGTTCATCACGAGAAGCAAGCTGATCTTTCATGGTTTGATTTAATGACTGAAAAACATACAGCGGTGGTTAGCACTGTTGCCGCACAGCAAGAAGGTCCTGAGCAAAAGTCTTTACAAACTCAACCAGGAAATCATCATGCGAGCAGAAAGAAAGAGGATGAGCAGATAGGTAAGCAAGAGAAACCCGCCAGCGTCCCAGGTTTCCAGAGAAGGTTCAGGTTCTAGGTACCTGAAATGGGATGTAATTCAATTCAATTCAATTTTATTTATATAGCGCCAAATCACAACAGTCACCTCAATGCGCTTTATATTGTACAGTAGATCGTACAGTAATAGATACAGAGAAAAACCCAACAATCATATGACCCCCTATGAGCAAACACTTTGGCGACAGTGGGAAGGAAAAACTCCCTTTTAACAGGAAGAAATTTTTGGTGTCAAAGTCAAAGCACAGATCCACCCAGTCTCTGTATTTCAGCTTATTTCCTTTATACACACATTTAACAGGAACAGTTTCAGACAGCTAGTGTTTACCTGACATTACCTGCGTACCTCACAGTTTGCAGGTAATGGGCATAATAATTACTGAACAGAGACATCCTGCTGTGAACTTTGTTGCTGTGGATCTAAAATGTAAAAATACATCTGAGAAGATTTCTAATCATGATTTTATGAGCCCCCAAAGTTTGATTCTGTTCATCTGGACGTAGCGCTCTCAGCGGGAGAAACATTTTGTCACTCATCAAGATGACTTCTTCAGGCTCAGCTGACTGCAGCTTTCCCCAATCTTATAAAGAGTACATCTGCATAATGACTCAAACCTAATGGTCAAGGAACTGACCTCCCAGCCTTATTGTTCCTTCAGTGGGCTGGTTTCAGTCATTATGCAAATGTACTTTTTATAGGGTTGGAAACCAGAAGTCAGCTGAGACTGACGAAGTCACCTGGATGAGTGACGAAATGTTTCTCCCACTGAAAGCGCTACGTCCAGATGAACAGAATCAACTTTTGGGATTTACTAACCTGGATGATTGAGCATGGATCAAGACGGGTTTTTATGAGGTATACAGTTTCTTATGATTTCTAAACCAGAAGGTTGAGGAGATGGAGCTCATGATAACTGGCTACTGCCCTTCAGCGTGCTTGTTTTGTTGTTCTTGTTATTTTTTTCAGGCTGAGCAGCTGTAACCTGTCAGAGAAAGTCTGTAGATATTTGTTGTCAGTGGTCAGCTCCCAGTCCTGTAGTCTGAGAGAGCTGGACTTGAGTACCGACAGCCTGGAGGCTTCAGCAGTAAAGCTTCTGTCTGCTGCAGTGGAGAGCCCACACGCCAAACTGAATATTCTGAGGTCTGACCGATTTGTATTCTTTTTTCTTTTGTTTGTTTGTTTTGTTTTGTTTTTAACTGAGAAAATAAATCCAGCAATTTAAACAGTAGAGGTAAACTTGATCAATTTACTGTTGTTTCGTACCACATCTGCTCAGCATAAAACAACAAGGATTCTTAAAATATAAGATTAGTTATTGCACCCTGATTACACTTTAACATCAGTCTTTGTTCATGTTTTCATTTTCAGACTCAACGTCTGTGAACTTCTAGCGGAAAACTGTGAAGCTGTGTCCTCAATGCTCAGCTCTCAGTCCTCTACTCTGACAGAGCTGGACCTGAGTATCAAAAATGTGCAGGATTCAGGAGTGAAGATTCTGTCTGCTGGACTACAAAGTTTAAACTGTAAACTAAATACTCTGAGGTCAGATCAATTGACATTTTGTTTTTTTTAAATGAACCAATTAAACATTTTATTCAAGGCTTCCGGTTCCGGCGCTCGTGGGGATGGACACCTAGTACGAGAGCTCTCGACTGAAACTTATTAAAACTGCCCCAAGTAAATTAATACACTATCTAAGTGCACATAAAGAGGAAAAAGGGGTTTAAATGATGTCCAGAAAGAACAAAATAGCTAAGAAGTTAACGTTTGAAAACGTGGAAGATGGCAATGTGCAGCTAACAGAAGGGGCTAACGTTAGCCCCTATAGGGCTAGCCGAGGCCACTCTCCCACTCCTAGCCGCGAGGATTCTGGGACAGAAGATGAGGTTGACCCAGCAAGTTTGACGCTGATACTGAAAGAACTGAGAGGCGTTGGGAAAGAGGTGAAAGAATTTCGAAAAGACACGAAAGCGCAACTGGTGGAAATAAGGGGTGAGTTGGATAAAGCCAATGCGCGGCTTAATGATGTGGAAACCAGGGTTGCAGAACACAAAGATAAGCTCCAGAACACAGACGAGATTTTGTCTGAGATACTAACAATGCAATTCAATGTTATTTATATAGCGCCAAATCACAACAAAAGTCACCTCAAGGCACTTCATAAATACAGAGAAAAACCCAACAATCACATGACCCCCTATGAACAAGCACTTTGGCGACAGTGGGAAGGAAAAACTCCCTTTTAACAGAAAGAAACCTCTGGCAGAACCAGGCTCAGGGAGGGGCGGGGCCATTTGCTGTGATTGGTTGGAGTGAGAGAAGGAAGACAGGATAAAGACATGCTGTGGAAGAGAGACAGAGGTTAATAACACATATGATTCAATGCAGAGAGGTCTGTTAACACATAGTGAGTGAGAAAGGTGACTGGAAAGGAAAAACTCAATGCATCATGGGAATCCCCCGGCAGCCTACGTCTATTGCAGCATAACTAAGGGAGGATTCAGGGTCACCTGGTCCAGCCCTAACTATATGCTTTAGCAAAAAGGAAAGTTTGAAGCTGATCTTCAAAGTAGAGAGGGCGTCTGTCTCCTGAACTCAAACTGGGAGCTGCTTCCACACCCAGTCCAACATAGCCAGGCTTTCTTTGCTGCTTTGACAAAACCTCAAATCCCAGTCAGAGATGATGAGCATCATCACAGTGATGATCATTTCTCTATTAACCCAGGCTTTCTGCTTCAGGATCTGTGCACGCTCAGAAAACAAGGAGACCTTTAAACATAATTTCACTAAATGGATGGATTGAGCTCAGCCTACAGATGAACTGGTGCCAGAGATCATAAAGAACATCAAACAGTCAAATTCAACACTTTTAATGGAAATATGAGATTAATCTTAAAAGTAGAGATAGTGTCTGTCTCCTGAATCCAAACTGGAAGCTGGTTCCACAGAAGAGGGGCCTGAAAACTGAAGGCTCTGCCTCCCATTCTACTTTCAAATACTCTAGGAACAACAAGTAGGCCTGCAGTGTGAGAGCGAAGTGCTCTAATGGGGTGATATGGTACTACAAGGTCATTAAGATAAGATGGGGCCTGATTATTTAAGATCTTGTATGTGAGGAGCAGGATTTTGAATTCAATTCTGGATTTAACAGGAAGCCAATGAAGGGAAGCCAATACAGGAGAAATCTGCTCTCTCTTTCTAGTCCCTGTCAGTACTCTTGCTGCAGCATTTTGGATTAACTGAAGGCTTTTCAGGGAGTTTTTTGGACATCCTGATAATAACGAATTACAATAGTCCAGCCTGGAAGTAATAAATGCATGAACTAGTTTTTCAGCGTCACTCTGAGACAGGATATTTCTAACTTTAGAGATGTTGCGCAAATGGAAGAAAGCATGCAGGAAAAGTTTCAAACAAAACTAACATCACTGGAGGCTTACTCGAGGAGGGAGTCGCTCAGACTGTACAGGGTGCCGGAGGGAGAAGAATCGGGAGCTCCATCTATGGCCCACTTTGTGGAGAAGCTACTCCGGGAGAATCTCGCCATCCCACCATCAACACCGTTACAAATTCAGAGAGCACACAGAGTGCTATCATTACTCCCTCCGGACGGCTCCCAACCCAGATCGATCCTGGTAAAATTCCTGTGCTTCACGGTTAAAGAAGAAGTGCTGAGGCTCGCTTGGCAAAAGAAAGGTTTTATGCTGAATTCCAGCAAGATCAACCTCGACCACGATTACCCCCCTGAGATCATGGCTATGAGGAAGGAGTATGCAGAGGCACGAAAGGTCCTAAAAGAGAAGAATGTACGGTTTAGGACCCTCTACTCAGCGCGCCTTAAGGTTTTTTTCGAAGAAGGAGTGAAAACCTACAACACGGTGGAGGAGGCAACGGCTGACCTGGCGAGTCGGGGCCTGCCGGTAAAGGTGATTACACCACCGGCAACCCCCAGAGAAAAACTACAAAGATGCCCGCTGTGGCGGGGAGTTGGTGGTCGGCGTCCGCGTCAGATCCGAGGAGCTGCGGGATATAGAGAGAAGCTGCAAGTATACAGACGTGAAGAGAACGAATTTAATGTTATGTATTAGCTATGGACAACATGGTGAAATATGGTTACTGTCGAGCTAAAATGGGTGGGGCTTCTCGTGCTGTGAGTGACGTCGCAGTGGAAAGCCCCCTAACTCAGGGGGTAATAAGGGGTTTCCCTTCAAGTTGTGAGGGTGTCAGTGGAAGTGCTCCACTGTCAGAAGCCAGCTTAGGAGCTTTCAAGCTCCAGTTATGTTCAAATGTTTTCAGTTCATTCCTAACTTTTTTCACTTGTTACTGTTTTAAGAGGGGGTTGCCTGCTGCTATTGAGTTTATGCGCTGTGGTAACTTAATATATCTTTATGGGAAGTGAGTCAGTGAAAGTAATCTCTTTTAATGTTAACGGGGTTCTGAACGTGATTAAGATGAATAAGATACTGTCCAAACTAAGGAAGGAGAAGGCCCAGATTGCATTACTTCAGGAGACACACATGAACCAAGTAGATCACTTGAGATTGAAAAGAAAGGGTTTTAAATATGTATTCTCCTCTTCCGTTAAGTCCAAACACAAGAGGGGTGTGGCTACACTTATCTCTGGTACACTTAACTATGAACATATCTAAGAACTCTGTGACGAGGAAGGCAGATTGGTTAGAATAACAGAATGGATAGAGGGGTCTGAAATCACAATTTTAAATGTTTATGCTCCCCCCGGGAGCGATTGGCTATTCTATAGGAATAGGTTTGATTTATTGGTGGATTCTCAGGGGATAGTTGTCTGTGGGGGGGTTTTAACTTTAGACTTGACCCTAAACTAGACTCCTCCTCCCCGACCAACCAGGTAACAGCACTTACTAGAAAAGTCAATTCCTATATGGTAGAGATGGGGATAATAGATGTATGGAGGGACCGCTACGCATCTACCAGAAATTTCACTCATTACTCTGGTTCCTTTAAAGTGTATGCAAGGCTGGACTACTTTTTTATGTTTAAAGTTGATAGGTTTAGGGTCAAAGACTGTGACATATTAACAAGAGATCTATCTGACCACAGTCCTATCTCTCTATCTTTGCAGGTGGCTAGGAAAAAATGTACCACACTGTGGAAATTGTTATCGCACCTTAATGATCCTGCCATAGTTTCCAAATTAAAGGTAGACATTAAAGAATTTCTAGATGTTAATGACACAGGAGAGGTATCTCCAGCTATTCTTTGGGATACGCTCAAAGCGGTAATGAGAGGTACATTAATTTCTATCGCCTCCCACTTAAAGAGAATCAAAGGGCAAAAATTAGCAGAACTACAGGCAAATTTAAAGTTGAAAGAATAGGAAGACATAAACACCGCAAATCCTACTCTGAAGCAGGATATCAGGAAAATACAGGATGAAATTAATGATATTTACACCCAGGAGGCCCAAAATAACTTAATTTTTTTGAGGCAAAAATACTATGAGACAGGAGGGAAATCTGCAAAATATCTGGCAAATAAATTACGCAAACAACTAGAGGAAAGTACGATATACCAAATCAAGGACCCCAAGACTAATATTCTGGAATCAAAATTAGAAGACATTCAGAAATGTTTTGAGACCTTCTTTAGGGAGCTGTACTCACAGCCCAATGCTACGGAGGAGAATTGTACTGATGCCTTTCTTAGCTCTCTAGAATTACCTTCACTCCCGTCTCTCAAAAATGAGCTTCTAACACATCCCATTTTAGTGGAAGAAATTAATGCTTTTTCCAGATTAAAACCAGGTAAGGCAGTTGGGCCGGACGGGTTCAGTTCTCAGTGGTATCGCACCCTGAGGGCAGATCTAGTCCCCACATTGCTGAAGTCATTTAACTACATCCTACAGGAGGGAGAAATCCCACCCTCCTGGAGGGAGGCAACTATTTCAATTATCCCAAAAGAGGGGAAAGATAAACGAGAATGTGGAAACTATCGACCAATCAGTGTCCTTAACTTGGATGACAAACTATTTACTTCTATTCTTGCTCGTAGACTGGAGAAGTTTTTACCTGACCTCATCGATTTAGATCAGACTGGTTTCATTCACTATAGACAAACAACTGACAACATTAGGAGAATATTACACATCTCTACTCAAATTTACAGTAAATCGGGATAATGAGAAAATTAAGTACCTGGGAATATATTTGACTGCGGACCTCTCGCTGCTCTTTCAGGCAAACTACGAGCCAATATCTGCAAGTATAAAAGCTGATTTGCACAGATGGAATCTGGTCCCCTTTATGCGTCTCAGCTCCCGGGTAACCGCAATCAAGATGGACACGCTCCCCAGACTGCTTTATCTTTTTAGAAACTTGCCAATAGAAGTGAGCGATTACCAAATTCAAATTCAAATTTTATTTGTCACGTACACAGTCATACACAGTACGATATGCAGTGAAATGCTTGGACAACTGCTCGTGACCTAAAGAAAACAAAAAAAAAGGAAAAGGCTATGAATAAGATAGGAAATAAATATGAAAAATTAAAAAGGGTAAATTTTACTAGGAAGGAATAAAATATAAATTAAGGTTAAAAATGAAATAACTGTACAACACAAATTAGAATGAAGGGTAAATTTAACTGGGAAAGAATAAGATAAAATATATAAATTAAAGTTGAAAATAAAATAACTGTACAACAAAATACACAATATAGAACTATATAAGAATGTATGAAGAAATATAAATAAATATATACACAATAACAGCAGCTGTACAAGTATTAACTGGAAATGAAGAATATAATGTCCAGTGTTGTGCAATCCACATTATGTCTTCTGCAGTGCAAATATGCTTAAAGTGATTTAAGTGATGAAGTGAAAACAATGTCCAGAATGTCCAGTGTGTGTGTAAGAACCATATGTGTGGGTCAGGACTGTGTGGTGGTGTGATTGAGAGACCGTATCGCCTGCGGGAAGAAGCTCCTCCTCAGTCTCTCTGTGTTGGTCTTCAGGGAGCAGAATCGCTTTCCTGACCTCAACAGAGAGAACAGTCTGTTGTTGGGATGGCTGAGGTCCTTCACGATCTTCCTGGCCTTGGTCCAGCACCGCCTGCTGTAGATTGAGTGCAGGTCAGGGAGCTCGGAGCGGATGGTGCGCTCAGCTGACCGCACAACCCTCTGTAGAGCTCGTCTGTCCTGCATGGTGCTGTTTCCGAACCAGGTTAAGATGTTTCCCGCCAGGATGCTCTCTATGGTGCACGAGTAAAAGTTCCTGAGCACCTTGGAGGGCAGTTGGAAGTCTCTCAAGCGTCTGAGGTGGTAGAGACGCTGTCGGGCCTTTTTCACCACGGTGTTGATGTGACAGGACCATGACAGGTCCTGCGTGATGTGAACTCCGAGGTATTTGAAGCTGTCCACTCTCTCCACTGGGCACTCGTTGATGACGGGGGTCTGGTAGTTCCTCTCCTGCTTAGTGCTGAAGTCCACTATCAGCTCTTTTGTCTTACTGACGTTTATTGAGTGGGACAAATGGATCTCCAGATTTATCTGGCAGGGCCGAAAGCCAAGGATTAAATATGCTACCCTCCAGCTCCCCAAGGAAAAGGAAGGACTGGGTCTCCCCTGCCTCAGGAATTACTATTATGTCGCTCAAATAACCCCCCTCTTATATTGGTGTAACAAAACATACACGGCTAGGTGGAAGGAACTGGAGTCCAGCCTGTTGGACCGATTCCCCCTACAAGCTGTAATGGCAGATAAGGGTCTAATGTGCCGGCTGGAAAAGCTGGGGAACCCCTGGTTAACCCACACCCTCCAAGTTTGGCAGAAGGTAATCAACATCTGTGGGATACACAAAATGCTAAAAATCTTCAGGTGGGTTGCTTTCGACTCGGATTTTATTCCAAACATACACGACTCTAACTTTGAAGCATGGATATCCTATGGCCTTACGACATTCCTCTCTCTTACTCATAGAAATATTGTGCTCAGATTTGAGGCCTTACGGGACGATCACAACCTGACAAAATACAACTTTCATAGAAACTTACAGCTGAGATCATATATTGATCATGAATGCAAACTGTCCGACTTCAATGATGCTGAGTCGCATTTTTTCCTCATCCTGAAAAATGCCACAACCATGACCCCTACTAAATCTATTTCTAAACTATACAAAGCTCTCTCTAGTGCCAGCAAGGATAATACTTTATACACTAAGGATAAATGGGAAAGGGAATCAGGGATTGCTATTTCTGTGGGGGAGTGGGAAAATGTTTTGTACTGCCAGTGGTCCACGTCCAGTTCTATGAGCTGGAAGGAACATGGCTGGAAGAATATTATTAGGTACTTCAAGACTCCATATCAGGAGAGGTACAAAGGGGCTTATATGCAATGCTGGAGACAATGCGGCTCGACTGTTGCTAACCATTTTCATGTCTTTTGGGACTGTCCCAAGTTAAAAAACGTTCAGGTCTCCTTAAGTGCAGTCTTTAACGTTCAAATACCTTTAGATTTTAAGGTTTTATACATGGGTTTGGTCCCCTTTCTGGAATGTAGGAGTGAGATTAAGTTGGTGCAATTACTCTTGGTGGCAAGTAAAAAAACAATTACTAGAAGATGGTTAAGCCCAGCCCAGCCTACCCTAGACGACTGGTTTGGGATCATTTTAGAGATATTTAGGATGGAAAAACTTACATATCTGTTAAGAAATCAAAAAGCCAAATTCTACCAAAGTTGGAACAATTGGATCCAATTCATCACCCCCACGAGGGCTGACTTCACTTGATCTCACTATTACTTGGTTGTTTTTTGTTTGTTTGTTTTTTACATTTACTTCTATTACTATTGCTTGTTTATTTACTTATTTCTTCACAATGATTGCAGCATGGGCACCCCTCCCAGTTTGTGTTTATAGTTCCATGTAATGTGTTCTATATATCTCCTTTGGGAGAGCATGCGAGCAACTGTCCTAGTAATAGCTAGTGGAGGTTAATATGCACCCGCTGATCACTTTGTTTATCATTTGCTCTCCTGGACTTAATCTAAAACCTGGAAGGACTTTGTTCCCATGTTATTCATATACTGCTATGCAGATGGTTTTTTCTTGTCCAATCCAAATAAAGATATAATTTAAAAAAAACATTTTATTCAAGTTCATCCATATGATGTTGTATCTTAGTATGTTAAGGTTTCATCAAAAATAAAAAGATGGCATGTAATATAATAACAAACTTTACATAAGTATTATAGATTATCTTTTGTTTTTCAGACTGGGTGGCTGTAACCTGTCAGAGAGAAGCTGTGAAGCTCTGTGCTCAGTCCTCAGCTCCCAGTCCTCCAGTCTGAGAGAGCTGGACCTGAGTAACTCTGACCTGCAGGATTCAGGAGTGAAGCTTCTGTCTGCTGGACTAAAGAGTTCACAGTGTGCAGTGGAAACTCTCAGGTCAGGATTCAAACGTTAACACATATGATCATTTAAAATGTGAATTATATTATTGATTGACTTATCTATAGAGCTTTTAGCTAAACTTATATTTATATTTGAGTGGATTATTAGACTGAATTACTGTGTAAAATTTGTCACAGTCATACGATTTTGTTTATTTATTTATTTTTTTAATTCATGTACTGGCCATTTTACATAAATTTGGCTAATCTTCTACAATATATACATTTGATTTCGTTAGGAACAAAATGTTCAAATTACATATTTTGCTGGATATTGGGTATTAATGAAATTATTATGTCTTTAATGACACCACATTTCCATATGTAGGAGGTTACTGGTGGTATTGTTTCAGTGTTTGAGTTTTCCTTGCAAAGAAACATCTGGAATTTAACAATACATATTTTAAAGCTGTTTTCTCCAAAGGGATTTGTATTAGTGATGGTAAATTTGATTCTTTTTACCGAATCGAGTTTAAATGAGTCACTCACCAAAATGAATCGGGTTTTTTAAGTCATTTGAGTCTCTGAGTCAGTTGCCCAGAGAGTGCCAAAAATGTACTTTTTCTCTCAAACTTAATTTGTTTTTATTTTCATGTAAATCCTACTGCTACGATGAGTGACTGAAAAATAAAAACAACTATTTTATAGAGCAAAAAAGAATAAGATTTCTAAATTGGACATTTATTTTTGTTTATGTTATTAGTATTTCCTCTTTATCATCTTTGCACAAAAACAAAGTGTAGACTGAATGTTATATTGCATCAGTCAGACTATCAGGCTTCATCTCAGATGAAGGAGTGACTCTTCCGTGGTAACAAACTGTGAGTTTCAGCAGCTGAGAGGCAGGAGGGAAGGGTGAGTGAGTGGTCTTGATGCATTCTCAGTCTAGACTAGACTAGAAAGAGGGGCGCTGCTCTTGTGGCGACCAGCAGGTTGTCTCTCTCTGTCAGTGTCAGTGTTTTAACTTATTTTATTTCATTCTTTTATTCCTTTATATATATATTTTTTTGCCTGAGGAAATTCTATAGCATCGGCTTGTGCTTTGTGGAACTTCTTTTAACGAAGATGGGTTTTTTATTTCGCATGATTTTATTGGCAATCCTGACGGTTGTTTGGAGTCATTCCTTTACCATCAATAATCCTGGCTAATGTGCAGTCTCTGAGGAGTCAATTGGATGAACTGCATTTGAATGTCGCACACTTGCGTGGCTACAGGGATACATGTCTAATGGCATTCACAGAGACTTGGCTCAAGGACTCTGACCCTGATTGTTCTCTGGAACTAAATGGCTTCGGGTTTCCCATACGTTTGGATCGAGACCCCGGAGCTACCCAGAAATCTCAAGGAGGAGTGTGTTTGTATATAAATCAGAAATGGTGTAAAAATGTGACCGTTCGTAGACAAGTGTGTCTGCCTGACATTGAGCTCCTCTCTGTGTCTTTGAGGCCGTTTTATCTGCCGAGGGAATTCCCACAGATCAACGTCACCATTGTTTACATCCACCCTAAAGCGAATCCTAAGAATGCGACTGACACCATCTCCATTTTTTTCCTAATAACAAACCATGGTCTTCAAAAGGTCTTATGAGGCTGATTCATGAAAGGAAAAAAGCTTTTATTGAAGGGAATATCTTGAAAGTTAGAGAAATTAGGAAGGAGATCAGATCAGAAATTAAAAAAGCCAAAGTAAAATACAAGGATAAGGTAGAGGTGGAGATGGGTAGCAATAACTTAAGGGTGGCCTGGGCAGGCATGAAACACATGACTGGTCACTGTTACAGTGACTGTAATAAGATAAGTCTTCCTGGTTTTAGTTCAGACTCTCAGTTAGCAAGTAGAGAAGCTTATAGACCCTCTACAATTTGCATACAGGCCTCGTAGACGTGTTGATGATGCAGTGGTCACTCTGTTGAACTTCCTTTATCGCCATCTTGATGGCGCCAAAGCTCATGCTCAGCTCTTATTTATTGATTTTTCTTCAGCTTTTAATACTATCCAGCCACATCTTTTAGCTGATAAACTTCTTAACCAGTTTACACTTGATCTTAATCTCGTTGGTTGGGTTTTAAACTTTTTAACTGACAGATCTCAGTGTGTGAGAGTGAACGGCTGTTTTTCCAAACAGCTGAACTCTTCCACTGGCTCACCGCAAGGTTGTTGTCTCTCTCCTCTACTGTATATTTTGTACACTAATGACTGTCGCAGTACACAGGCCAACAGGCATTTCATTAAATACGCAGATGACACAGTCATTGTAAGCCTCCTTCATGGTGAAGAGGATTCCCATGGGCCTGTTGTGGATGAGTTTGTTTCGTGGTGTGATCAGTCCTTCTTAATGATCAGCACCTTGAAAACCAAGGACATGGTTATTGACTTCAGGGAGACATCCCCTCATCCTGCGCTAACAGTGGTAAATGTGCAGCCATTGAACTGGTGGACAGTTATAAGTATTTGGGGGTTGTTCTTGATAAAGCTCTGTGCTTTGAGTCACATCTTGCTGCTACAGTGAAAAAGGTTCAACAAAGACTTTTTAAGGAGGTTGAGAGGTTTCAATGTTTCATCTGCAATGATGACTCGTTTTTTATAAAAGTTTTATTGAATCTGTTTTAACTTTCTGTATCATTGCTTGGTACGGTAATATGTCTCTGAATAATAAGACCAGACTTAACAACCTGGTTAAAGTGGCTGGTAAGATTTCAGGGAGGTCTCAGGTCCAGCTTGTGGACTTTTATAACAGGCAGGTGCTGAGGAAGGCGACCTCTGTCATGTTGTGTTCAGATCATCCTCTCTTTAATGATTTTCAACTGCTTCCATCAGGTCGTCGTTATAAAGTGCCTGCAGTGAAGACAAAGAGACATAGATTGTCTTTTGTACCTACTGCTATTATCATAGTTAATAACACTGAACCATATGTGTTGTTGCCATTGCACATTGTACTTTTTTGATGAAAAATCTAGGTTGTTTTCTCAGGCTTATATTATATTATATTATTTTGGAGTGTGTATGTGATGTGTTGGTTGCCTGTTTGTTTGTTTGTACGGACATACTGCAAATCAATTTCCCATTAGGGACAATAAAGTTACCAATAACCAATAATCATCCAGGTAAGTAAATCTCCAAAAGTTGATTCTGTTCATCTGGACGTAGCGTTTTGTGGGAGAAATGTTTCATCATCATCCAGGTGACTTCTTCAATCTCGGCTGACTGCAGGTTTCAATCTTATAAACAGTACATTTGCATAATGACTGAAACCAGCCCACTGAAGGAACAATGGGCTGGGAGGTCAGTTCCTTAATCATAATTATGCAAATTCTCATGACCATTGATCAAAGCCCACTGATCAAAGCCCACTGATCAAAGCCCACTGATCAATAGCCATGAGAACCATTCACAGAGAGTTGGGGAATGGCTGCAATCACAGCATTTTAATCATTATTTTAAAGGCTGTAGATTGGAGCCATTGCTCTAACAGTGTACAAATGTAACAGGGCTTGGTGCTGATGCTAACAGTGCTAGCTGCTTCAGCCTTTATTTACACATTATAAGCACATTTCGCTTATTTTAAACAGTATATAAAACAGCTAGTACTGCTGGGACGTTATATTTTCACAAGCTAACATGAGCCAATCAGTGAGATGTCTAGCCATGACAGTTGTATGTTGCTGTGAGAAGAGTCGGGCTACATACAGTGATGATAGTGTTAGCCATGTTAGCATTTAGCTTCTATGTTTTTATAGTTTACACTTCTTGTTTATTGCTAGCTGCTCTGTTTAGTTGCTTTAGGGTTTCTTAGTTTACTTTTCCTGCATTATTTTGGTAGTTATCGTGCTTGGTGTCATAAGTTCAGTTTGACTTCCTCCCCTGACATTGTCTACATTAGTTTCAGCTGTGGAAGGATTTATTGAGTGTTTTCTATTTCTTCCATTTGAACAATAGTGGTGCACTCTATGCTTGTAGCTGCTGTGTGCTACGTTCTTCTGTCAAACAAGATGGCGCCTGTGTTTGGCTTTGCCGCCGCTGCAGCTTGCTGGAGGCAACAATGTAGTTTTTCACTGTCGTCAATCATTTTTTGTAATGTCATTTTTGCTCTTTTGAGTTCTGACTTAATTTCTGCTGCTTTAAATTATGATTGGGAGATACTGTTAACCCTTTAAGGCCGGTCAGAGTGGGAACGCTCAGTTTTGCGTAACTATTTTTAAATGCCTGTAGATCGGCAACCACACAAGCTAGTGCAATAATTTTTATTTTTGCATGTGAAACCGGAGTTGTACTTACATCTTATGTATCCAGCTTATCCTAGGTCACCGTTTCCTTCCACACATAGCTTTGCAAAAGTTGCATGAAAAGCACTTGCAGCAACAAAAAAGTAATATTCCAGAAACACGCTTTGCCAATCCGATCAGATGTTCATAGCACTTCCTACGTTGGAATAGATGTCAGCCCAAACTATCGTATGTCCGCCATTACCTGCCCGAAACCTGAAGTGACGTCGTTTTTGCGAAAATTCTAGTTGGTTGTTTGTTTGTTTTTTTTTACCTTGAAGCCTACACTGGTGTTTTTAAAAGTCATGTTTGAGTTTACCCTTTCAGTATAGTTTCTGGGAGGCTTAGAACTCAAATTACACAGTTGGAAATAGTTTATTTTGATGCACTGAAGTTTTTCTTGCAAATTCACATGGTAGTATTTATTTTAGTTTTTCATGCAGTATATAAATTTTGGTGTATCTCAAAAATACAACTATGGATACACTCAAATTACATTTCCTGGGGTTGGAAATTATTTTGTGCAACTTTTTTAGTTCTTCCGTTTTGAGGGATAAACCTCTTAAATTTCTCTAACTACAAATATATGTAAAAATACAAAACAAAACAATTTTCAATTTGTTCTAGTTTATTGCACTTTTTGCTGTATATGTATATATGTATATGTAGTTACTATGGACTGAATGCATACATATTATTAAAATTTGGGCTTTAACGGTTGTATTGATGTATAGCAACTTGAACTGCTCCCCAAAATGGCACTACAGCAGTGGTTCCCAAACTTTTTTTGCTGGGCCCCCCTTTGTTTTACACAAAAAAACATCCCCCCCCCCCCCCCCCCCCCCCGGCGCGTGAACAGCACGCACACGCACACGCACTAACACATCCTCCAACCACACACGCCCATATTTTGCTCCATTGCGGTTTATTTCACACCTCTAACATTTAGTAAACAATTAAGCAAATACAAGTAATCTGCAATAAATTACAGGTAGTAAGAAAATAAACTACTAAATCTTTTACGCTACGTCCGCACCTACACTGGTATTTTTGAAAACGCAGCTGTTTCATCCAAACAGTGTTTCAAATCACCAAAAACTGAGATTTTTTTAAAACTCCTTTTTTGCGGACGAGGAATACAGAGTTCATCTGGCAACGTCAAAGGTTGCGCCTTTTTTCACGTCACGTTATTGTTTATGTGAGATGAATTGCAGAATGGCAGACAGAGACAAAATACTGTTACTCTGAGTATCTGCAGGTTTCACACGCAGTTACTGTCCCTCCATTTACAAAGGTGTCACGGGTAGTTGTTTTTTCTTCTTCTGTAATACTAATCAACATTGCTGTCAATACATTTTCAAAAAATGCCTCTCTGTGCAAAATGGGTTCAAAAACATAAACAGCTGTGGGATCCTGTTTGTCTGTGATTTGAATCGAGGGAACAAATCGTGGCAGGATCAGCCTGATGTTATTTGTATCCCGCTGTAACTTTACTCTATAAAGAGCAAACATCTCCAAAATGTCAGGAGTAGTTAGTCACTACAACAAGTGTTTGTGAACTAAAAATCAAGAATGTGGGATCCTGTTTGTCCATGATTGGAAGAGCCCAGCGCTGCTCCCGACGCAGGGACCTACCTCAGCACCTGTGCAGGTGAAGCCAAAGGGCAGATTTGCTTCACCATATTTTCTAGTCTTTGGCTTAGAATGAAGTTGGTTTGGAAACATATTCAGCGATGCTTCATCTCCTGCTTTGCGTTTCTGTGGGCGCCGTGCTAGCAGTGTCCAAGCGTTTTGTTCCCCTCCCTTTTCATACCGCGCCCCCCCTGCCATGGCTCTCCGCCCCCCCTAGGGGGCGGGCACCACAGTTTGGGAAGGTCTGCACTACAGCATGTAAAAATCTAAAGATAAGCTCTGGCAGACTTGGTTCTATGGTAGGTCTTAAAGGGTTTAACATCAAAGATTCAGTGGAGAGCTACTGTAACAGCTGAACAGAAAAACTCTTCCTCCCCTGGTGTGCTACTCTTCACAACCCGCAGGACTTTCACCCTCAAGAGATGGAAAAGGGGAACGAGGGCCGACGTCCAGGTGAAACTGAGAAGCTACCAGAGGCTAGCTTCTTGGCTGTGGGGAGAATCCTGGTGCCTGCGTCCACTTCCTCTCCTGACATTTAGTTAATATGTTACGCCGGTGACTGGGACCTGGGCTCTGTGGCTCAGAAGCAGTTTTTCTCACGGTGTGTCCGTCAAACGTTCACTGTTTTTATTGATAACAGCTATGTCTGCTCATCGATCATTGCTTCCCCCAGCTCTGGAGTCGCTGCCCTGCCCAGCAGGTCTACAGGTCTGCATTGTCTTTATTTCAAGTGCCGCTGCAGTCAGCTGTTGATTTTGCAGATCGACCGTCATCAACTCGGTTGGCCCCGCTTAACGTTCACTCCATAACAAACAAATCATTTATTCTAAGCGATCTCTTTATTAAAGAGTCTCTAGATTTCATGTGTCTGACTGAGACGTGGCAGCAAAATAAGAATTATGTCCAATGTTCCCTCTAATGTTTCATGTGTCTGAGCGAACACACAAACTCCCTGAGCGGTCCCTTGGATCACTGGATCACGTTGTCATTAACGTGGCTTCACTCTACATCAACCAAAACACCGGTGTCGGCACATGAGGACGCTGTCATAGCCCGTCAGCGACGTTGATTAGCTGCGTATATACGAATGTGAATCATTGGCTGGACTATGGGATAAGGCGGCATCGTTCTAAATACTGGAGCAGCCAGTCACTGACTAACACTGCAAAGCAGAATTGTTAACGTATTTATTTTAATTTCAATTCAGGTTAGTATTTAGTATTTAGTATTTATTTATTTATTGTCATTGTCAAGAACAATGAAATTGCGTTTGGGGCTTCCATACAACCCAAAAAAAGAAGAAGAAAATAATAAATACCCCTTAAAACCCAAGTGTACATATTTAACCCAGTGTGACTCCAATGCAATAAGACAATCCTTAGCAACAACATGAGAACATGACAAGTAATGTTCGTAGAAAATCAGACAAAGACCTGAGAAACATGACAAAGTACAACAATGCAACCCATTCAATATTATTGTACTGTGAGATATGATATCAGATATGATAGTTATCTATTTAAGGAGGAGGGGGGGCAGGAGGGGGAAGAGAATAAAGATATGATGCACCAATGCAGACCAGTTCATTGCTATTAAGAAGTTGGATATGGTTATTGTCCGTGAGAGGGGGGCAGAGAGTTCAGGAGCCTCACAGCCTGTTAGATATCTTTTTGTGCGCAATGCAGATACTCTGTGTGCAGAGAGCGTGTCAGCGGATTGCGCCCGTGCGCAGCTTAGAGGGAACATTGATTATGTCCACTTGAATGAAATCTGCCCGGCTGGCTGCTCCGTCATCTGAACTCCGCGTCTTTTAGGACGTGGTGGAGGACTCGCTGTTGTTTACCAGGACAGATTCACATGCAGTCTGATGACCTCGGACTCCTTTTCTGCATTTGAGTCACAGATGATGGTCAGTTCTCTAAAAACCAGTTATTGTATTTTATTCTACCTGATGGGGTCTTTCTAACTGAATTTAATGACCTTCTGACATCCATCATTTCATTGGAGAAGGTTGGGAGATTTGAGCCGTCATATTGATGAAGCATCCTGTAACACTGCTGCTGAGCTCATCACTGTCACTGAGTCTTTTAACTTTAGGCAGCATGTTTCTGGCCCCACACATACAAAGGGTCACACACTGGATCTTGTTTTCTCCCTGGGTTTAAATATACATGATGTATGTGTGGAGGATGTCCATGTGAGTGACCATAGCTGCATATTTTTTAACTTGTTATTTTACTTGGATCCTTCATCTCCTAAACTGATGATCCAAAGGCGGATTATAAACCAAGATGCTGCTGGAAGGTTCTCTGCCATGTTTGACCCTCGCATGGCTCGTAGTGACCTCGACTCACGTATTTTATCCTTTAATGATCAATGCAAGTTGTTGGAAAGCCCACTGATAACATGTTTACATGGCTAAAATGTTATGGCTCATTCATTGATAGTATTTTCGCCATAGAAATTGTTATGTCCTATATTGTTGAACCCACCATGTCTATGCTGATGCTCTTTGAACGCACCACATACGTACTCGAGGCCATGCAGTGGCTGCTAGTCTGTGTTCTCAGTATTTTTATGTGTCAGTTCCAGTTTTAGAGCTCTAAAGTGCAGCTATCGTGTTAGGAATATGTTAGGAATAGACAGGAACACTGAGCACACTGAGGTCAAATCTTTATTTAGGGCGACCGTGGCTCAGGGGGTTGGGAATCGCATCTGTAACCGGAAGGTCACCGGTTCGATCCCTGGGCTCTCTGTCCTGGTCGTTGTGTCCTTGGGCTTTACCCTACTTGCCTACTGGTGTTGGCCAGAGGGGCCGATGGCGCGATATGGCAGCCTCGCTTCTGTCAGTCTGCCCCAGGGCAGCTGTGGCTACAACCGTAGCTGCCTCCACCAGTGTATGAATGTGAGAGTGACTGAATAGTGGCATTGTAAAGCGCTTTGGGTGCCTTGAAAAGCGCTATATAAATCCAATCCATTATTATTATTATTATTTTACCACTCGCTGCATTCTTGATGTTCATGTTCTTCTCTTTCCCCTCACCCTGCAACCAGTCATGGTAGATGCTCCTCCTGGAGCCTGTTTTCACTGGGAGGATCTTTGTGTCAAAGGGAGTTCTTCTTCCCACCATCACCAAGTGCTGCTCACAGTGGAGGCGGTTACCTTACACTGTTAAACAGCTTCAGATGACTGTTGTTGTCTGTTGGGTATTGTCACTTATAAATAAAGTTACATTGAATGGATGTATGGATGGATAGATGTTATTGTGACGAAGAGAAAACGATTGTTGACAGATTGATTGTTGTTTTGTGTGTCTGCAGTCTGTCAGGCTGTCTGATCACAGAGGAAGGCTGTACTTCTCTGGCCTCAGCTCTGAGCTCCAACCCCTCCCATCTGAGACAGCTGGACCTGAGCTACAATCATCCAGGTCCCTCAGGAATTAAGCTGCTGTCGGCTGGACTGAAGGATCCAGGCTGGAGACTGGACACTCTCAGGTATGGAGAGAATGTCTGATAGAGGAGGAAGAGCTGGAAACATTTCCTGTGTCCTTCACTCACTTCCTGTTTGTTTCCTGCAGATGAGACATGAACAATCACACATGCAGGAATATTTTCAGGGACAGACACACTAGTCTAGCTGGATAGTTCATGGATATTTATGTAGGGGTCTCCAAGGAGTCTGGTTGCAGGAACATTTAGGTCACAGGTGTACCTGAGATAGATACCAGTGTACCTAATAAAGTGTCAGCCATGTGTATGTTTCCCATGCTGTATGTCCACAGTGACAGAAGGATGAAACAAGGCTGTGAATCATTTCAGTCTGTGTTTGTGACAAAGAGGCAGACAGGAGCAGCTAACATTTGGAAATGGAAGCTTAAATAATGACAAACTCTACATTCACAGCTGAATTAACAATAAATTTGTTTTCAAGTGCACATTTAGCAGCTAATGCTATTACTGTTTTCCCTTGCTTTCTACAACTTGAGCAGCTATTGCTAAGTAGGCCACTTTGCTCTGCTAAGGATTTATGTGACCATGATGAAAACTCTGATAAGCTAATGCTGCTAAGCTAATACTGTTTATGGGCCCTGTTAGAATCAATATTTCATTCTCATTCTGTTGTTTGAGAACAATATTAACATTTCACATCATTATAACACAAGAGAAAAGGGTATTAGCGTTAGCTACTAATGCTTATTCACCTCAAATTAGCTTTAGCTGCTAATGGTAGCCTACTTAGCAATAACTGCTCACTAATATAATGCTAATTCACATCAAATTAGCATTAGCTGCTCAAGTTGTTATAAGGAAAGAGAAAACGGTATTAGCATTAGCTGCTAATAATTGTTCACCCCTAATTAGAGTTAGCCCCTAATGGCAGCCTACTTAGCATTAACTCCTGACGTCGTTGTAATGCAGGGGAAAAGAGTTACCATTATCGGATAATGCTAATTCACATCAAATTAACAATAGTTAACAACGGTAGACTTTGTATCATTAGCTGCTGTCATTCTTACAAAGCAAACAGTATGAGCATTAGCTGTTAATGCTTTCTCATCTAACATTAGAATTGGCCACTAATGGCGTATTGTTAAAAAGTAAAAAAACACATTGTTAGCATAAGCGGATGATGCTAATTCACCTAAATTAGCATTAGCTAATGATGGCTACATACCTAGCATTAGCTACTGATATTGATATAAATCAAGAAAATATGGTATTAGCATTAGCTTTTAATGCTTTTTCATCTAAAATTAGAATTAGCCACTAATGGCGTGCTATTTAGCATTACCTCTTCACATCGCAGGGGAAAAGTTAAAATTAAATAAAAAAAAATGTTCAGATTAGCTACTCATATTGTTAAAAAGTAAGAAAAAACATTGTTAGCATAAGCGGATAATGCTAATTCACCTCAAATTAGTATTAGCTAATAACGGCAACCTACTTAGCATTAGCTGGTCACATTGTTATAATGCAAGAAAATATGGTATTAGCATTAGCTGCCAATTCCTAAATACCTAAAATTAGCATTACCTGTAATGGAAGTCTACTTAGCATTAACTCCTCACTAATGTAATGCTAATTCACATCAAATTAGCTTTAGCTTTAGTATTAGCTGCTAGCACCAGCCTACCCAGCACTAGCTGCTCACATTGTTAAAAGGAAGAGAAAACGATATTAGCATTAGCTGGTAATAATTATTCACCCCTAATTAGAATTAGCTGCTAATGGCAGCATACTTAGCATTAACTCCTCACATCGTTATAATGCAAATGAGGCTAACTTACATTAAATTAGACTGCTGTTATTAGCTAATGCTATTTAGCAGTAGCTGCTCACATTGTTATAAAGCAAAGGAAAACGATATGAGCATTAGGTTCTAATGCGTATTTGCCTTTAATTAGACGTAGGTGCTAATGGCGACCTACTCAGCATTAGCAGCTCAGATGTTGTATTGCTAGGGAAAAGAGTGTTAGCATTAGCCGTTCACATTGTTATAAAGTTAAGGGAAATAGTGTTAGCATTAGCTACTCACATTGTTAAAAAGTAAGTGTTAGCATTAGTGCATAATGCTAATTCACATCCAATTAGCATTAGTTAATAACGGCAGCCTATTTAGCATTAGCAGATAATGTTGAATTTGGCCCACTGGAAAAGTTAAGAACTCAAGATTTAGGAGTGTTTCTCGATAGCTCTTTCTCATTTGAGAAACAAATAAATGTTGTTATTAAAACCAGCTGTAAGCTTTATATTGTTGATTGTCATTTCCCATATGGAAAAGATATATAAATCTTATAAAGTTTGTATCTGTCTTGTGTGAAACTTGTATGAAAAGCATACAAGAGTGAAAACAGATATAAGATCCCTTGAAAAATTATATAATGAAACTTGTATGTTTTCGATACTTACTAAAACAATATATGAAAGTAATGAGAAAGTGGCCACTTTCGTGAGTATGACTTTCATCATATAAGTTTTTAGTCTTTTCCATATGGGATATGCTTAAAAATATTTACTCATACATGCTTAGTTTTATAATCGATTGGATGATGATAGAGGTTCGATCCTTAGTAGTCTGTAAAGACTCTGTATGCCTTCCAGAGTGCTCTGGCATGCACACACCACTTGGGGCCATGAGAGAGGTCGTACCCTCTCTTACTGATTTATGGTGTAGGACAGGGGTCTCAAACTCAATTTAGCTGGGGGCCGCTGCAGGCAGAGTCTGGGTGAGGCTGGGCCGCATTAGGTTTTCCACAAGAAAGGCATGGTTAAAAAATTCCAATCTTCTCAAATCTCTTTATTTTTATTTTTTAACACAAAATATGAAAAATAAATAAACAAATTAAGAATTAATAAGAAAATAAATCAATCTGTAATACATAAATAAAATAATAATAAGATATTTTTAGTCAGTGAACTTGTGTGTTTTTCTTTCAGTCTTCTATATCTGCTGTATTTAGATTGAAATGTCTGTATTAACAGTTCTATAACCTTCTTCTGAACATGAATGGAACACTGTAGAAAATGAACTGTTCTTCTGAACATGGCTTCTCTTGCCTACTCCTTGCTGCTACAGACCTGGCAGCGTTTCCTCTCGCATAGCCGAGCCAGATTTGGCCTGAGGGAGGAAGCAGTTGCGACCCTCAGTATGTCTTGAAGATGATCATCCGTAAGTCTGGACCTGTACTTGGACTTATTGAAGTTCAAAGTGGAGAAGAGCTTTTGGCACAAGTATGTGCTACCAAAAAGGCACATGGTCTGCTTGAACATTCGGGAAAGCCGAGGGAAACTAGGGCTCAAGTCTCTCAAAAATTGTCCAAGCTTGTCTGCTTTTCCACTCACCTCCCTGAACTTTGCTTTGAGTTCAGAGTTGCACTGTAGCTCAATGAGCTCCATTTGAAGCACAGAAGGGGCATCTTGCACATCAAAGGAGAAGGGGTCCGCAAAAATGTGAAAGGTGGCTCTGTGTGTCTTGAAGTCAGCAAATCTGTGATCAAATTCCTCCTGTAGCCTCAAAATGACATCAACATACTCGTCAGCACTGAATGGTGTGCCTGCATCCACGAGTGCCTTGCATGCTGGGAAATGGCAAAGGTTTGTCTGAGAGAGCTGAGCTTTCCAGAGCGCCAGTTTTGTGGAGAATGCTCTCACGTTGTCATAGGCAGCACTGACAAGTTGCCCCTGGCCTTGTAACGTCTTGTTCAGTACATTAAGCTCATGTGTCATATCAACAAGAAAAGCTGAGTCCATGAGCCATTTGGGATCAGTTAGCACAGGAACACTAACTCCATCCTTCTCCATGAAGGCTTCACTTCTGCTCTCAACTCAAAAAGTCTCTTTAATACATTTCCCCTGCTGAGCCAACGTACCTCAGTGAAGTCGAGCACATCCCCATATTCTGACTCCATTTCCTCTAAAAAAGCACAGAACCTTCGGTGCTTTAAGCCCCTGGATCTGATTTGGTTGATGCATTTCACAACAATAGACATCACATTGTCAAACTTCAGGCATTTGCTGCAAAGGACCTGCTGATGGATGATGCAGTGCAGAGCAATGGCCTCCTCCACGCCTTCCTCTTCCAGTTTGTTTTGTGCCACCAGTCCATGTTTCCTCCCTGTCATTGATGGCGCTCCATCTGTTGTTATTCCAACAAACCTCTTCCATGGCAAACCAACATTCTCAATGGCATCACACAGCTTGTAAATATCTGCTGAGCGGTGGTCTGGCCATGCATTGGAATTACTGTGAGCAGCTCCTCCATCACTTCAAAACTGTCATCAACACCACGGACATACATTGGGAGCTGGGCAGTGTCGGTGATGTCTGTGGTCTCATCAAGAGCGACTGAGTATACACTGAAACATTTGGCTTTCTCACACAGTTGGTCATAAATGTCACTTGACAGGTCAGAAATGCGATCTGCTGCGGTGTTGGCAGAAAGGCTGATGTTGCTAAACTGACCTTTCTTTCCCGGACAGACTATATTTGCAGCCTGCAATATGCACTTTTAGACAAATGCACCTTCTGTGAATGGCTTCCCTGCTTTAGCAATCATCTCACTAACCACGTGGCTCCGACTGCTGCATTATTCTCTTTGGTTGCTTTCTTGGAGAAATCTTGCTGCCTCAGTAGATCTGTTTTAAGACTGGCAACCCGGTTCGCTCTCTCGTCTCCCTGGTATTTTGCATCCAGCTCAGCATGTCTAGTTGTGTAATGACGTTTCAAATTGTATTCCTTGTGCAGCGCAACTTTCTCTGTGCAAATAAGACAGGTCGGGGTGCCCCTGTGCTCAACAAAGAAATATTGCATTTCCCACTTTTCCTGAAATTGTCGGTGCTCATCACCAACCTTTCTCTTCACCGCAGGCTTTGAAAAAGACATGTTTGGGGCTATGTGACATTTATAATTCTACTTGGTGTCACTGTCGCATTGAAGTTTCAATCAAGCGTTTAGCCGACGGACGGGGAACGTCTCAACGCGTAGAGAACGTCATTTCTGCTTC